>NC_091741.1:29786228-29926228 GCF_043380555.1 Nothobranchius furzeri | reverse complement strand
ACCTGCTGCTTCCACTCGTCCTGACGGGACTTCATTAGGCTGAAATTGTGCGGCGAGATCCCGGGGGACATCGCTTCACCAGACTCGTGCTTTTTCTCCGTGAAGCTCAGAGCTGAGGTGTGAATGATGGGATGAATCACGACGGGAATTCCCTTTAGCAGCTTGCGCTGATGGCGCCCAACACAAACAGTTGGGCGCCATCAGCGCACACGTTTGCTTCCCCCGCTGCGACGGATTACAGCTCCAAGACGGCTCCGACCGACTTGAGTTTATTTAGCCTCGGTTGAAAAGGTGCGGGAAAGCCGGCGTGAGTGTGAGCGAGAGTCGGCCGATGCAGCAGGCCGGCGCCCACACACGGCTCCGATCAGGCAGCGGTGATGAACGCACCTGAGTGGGAGGTTTACAGGCGTCGCTGTCATTCTGCTTTGACCCCTCACACAAGCTTCTACCATTTCCTGATGAGTTTTCACAACGTTTCTTTAAATAATCAAAGATTTTAACATACTTTAGGAACTTACTTGGGGGTTTTAATTGTGCTTCCCTGGATTTAAAGTCAGTTTAACATGAATTCACGTTTATATGATGCTGAGTTTGACTTGCTTTCAGTTTTTTGGACAAACCAAAGTAAAGTCGGACACGAAGGAGGCAGCAGCCATGAGGACGGGCTCTGAATGGTGTTCTCTGTATTTGTGCAGAACTGACGTAGATGTTGAGCGCAGCGTCCGACCCGATTGGAGCTGCTGTATTTGTTGGCACCTGGGCGTCAGCGGAGTGAAGCAGCAGGTGTGGCGACTTCAGAGCACCTTGTTGATTATGACCTGCCAGCGCTGACATCATCGCTCTTTGCTGCTCACCAAAAATAAAAAGGAGGAGCTGAAAGATGAGCTGCTGCAGCTACAGTTTCACCTCATTCCCACCCCAGCACCTGTCACTCAGCTGGATGAGCCGCCTGCCTCGAAGCAGCATCTCGCTTCGGGCTCAGCCCCGCCCCCTTTCCTCTGACATCCAGAGAGGAGGCGGGTCTGGGGACCAGATGCTGCCTCATCTGATCTGAGAGCAGCCTTGGCCTTTTGTTTTGCTGCTGTTTTCACGGCTCACCATGAAAGGAAGCTCGGCAGAACCCACTCCCGGGTGTCGGTCGGGGTCCCTCCGTCAGAGGAACAACACCAAAGTTCCTTTTTTATTGTCAAACACCTTTTTCCTGTCTCTAACTGAACAGCGACTCGCAGTCAGACTTCCAACAAAGTGTGCTATAAATAGTTTATGAGGCAGATCATAATCTGCACGAGTCTGTCGGAGCTCGCTGTGCTTCACGTCTCAATCCTCGACCAACTCTCTCCAAACGGAGCAGATGTGTTCTTCTCGGAGGTGATTCAGAATAATCTGGACTGAACATCTATACGTCGTCTCAGAGGAAGATTGATTTTCTGTTCTGAGGTCAGAAGAAGCGCTGCTGTTGCACTACATGAAGCATCCCCGCTGGGTCTCGGGTTTATGTCGTTGCGTTTTACCTGAAGCTTGTTTTTCATCCCGTCTTTGAAAGCAAACCTAAGTTGAAGCATATTCAGATCAACGGATGCAAAACCTTCCAGTCGTGTGTGAAAACCACACAGAAGTCACAGATCATCACCCTAAAAATATTCTTCAAAACCACTAAACTGAGTCCGGAGTCGACACCCCGGAGACGCGCCGCTCTCGCTGAGGAAATAAATCCTGGCGCTTTACGCACGCTCTTTTCCCCGAGCCGTCTTTAAGACGCGTCTGCACCGGTGCACGAAGAGGCCTCAAAGCCTCCGCTGACACATCTGATGGAGCAGCACTTGTTGTGTAAAGCCACTCGCGTGGATCCCTAAAACCCAGCAGCCCGTGAAATGGATCCGGATAATTGTTTTGCTCACATGGTTGAAGGCGTGCGCACCAGCAGCCTGTGTTCTCTGTCTTCCCTGTTTGGTGAATTAACTCCTTTCTGTTAGGATTTACAGGTGAGTGTGTTAGTTTAATGCTGGAAAAAGCTTCTCTTACTCCCATCTGGCGTGCCAGTTGCGTCACGGTGACTATGCAACCCATCCTGTCTTACCTCTCTGTTTACCCCGTGTTTAGGGTTTCGTTCATGGAATTTTCACGCCTATATTTCCTAACATTGAGGGTTTGTTGTTTTAGAGCTGTGAGACATCTGTGAAGTGAGAAGAAGGTAACGGGTTTCCCAGAATCCTTTGCTGTTTTTCTGATTAATAAAATTTAAGTTATTCCGAAAGCATCTTTTGTGTTTCTCTGTGGATTTAATCAGCTCTGAAGACACTCAGGACCCGAACAATCTCATCTTTGAGACATTTTAATAAAAATCTAGAAACATCCCTGGAGAGATATCAGCGATTTAGTGGTCCATTAAATCATCTCAGCTTGGTCCAGCCCGGTGGAGGCCATCTGTCTTCTGGGTGACATCCGATGATGCACTCATCACTTTTTTCTGTCTAAGTTTCCTAAAACTGGACACGTGTGTGCGTGCGTGTGTGTGTTTTCAGCAGTAGGAGGATGACAATTCAGTAATCATCCACCATCCACCCACTAAATAATCACTTGAAAGCCTCTGGGAGCTGGACTGCATCGCCTCCGTTGAAGGAGCCACACGTTTCTCGTTTCTGAGTAGGAGTGTCCCTTAAAACCTTCGGAGTGATGGTGAACTAAAGATGTTTTCTTCTTCATCAAAAGTAAAACCTACAGAGCTGGGATGATGAGTTTGTTTTAAAGAGCAGGTTCACTGAGAAACTATTTTTACTTATGAGTTTTGAAAACGACCGATCACTCTGAGTTTAACATGCAGGCTGAACATGAAAATAGTCTCCTACCCCTATCTCCTGTATTAGCTTTTGATGGAAAAGGACAGAAAAAGCCTCACAGTTCTACATCACTCTGTCACTTAACAACGAGGGTGTCCAGGAAACAACAGAGAACATCTGGACTAGTAAAAGCTAAGTGTTAGCGTTAGCAACTCCACCACACAGCAGAACTCTGAATCAGAAAACTTTATTAAAGTTCAAGTCCCATCAGGCACCATCACTGGTGAAATTACATTCACCAGTGAGTGTCATTTGACCCCTCCTTGGGGGGGGGGGGGGGGGGGGGGTTAGCTGTGGCTGCTCAGAATCTGTTTGATAGTTTCCCGAAAGAAAAAAAAATCAACGCTGCAGAGCAAACAGACGGGGTGTTTCTCAATGTCAAGGCACCTGGCCTTGCGAGGCCAGGTGCCTTGCTTACAAGGACACGGTCCTTCCTTGGTCAAAGAAAACTGTTAAATGGAACAGACCTGCATCACATGACCGCGGCTTCCACGGCCAGTGGCGGTTTTACCATTAGACATAGGTCGGCGGCCACCTGGGGCCCCCTTATGTTGGGTGGCCCCCTAGCCCTGACCGCCGGCACCCCTCTATTAATGCCACAATGGACTATTCCTTTAAGACACCGATGCACAAAATGGAAGTGATTGGTAGTCATTCCACTCCAATCCAGTTGGTGGCAGTAATGCACCAAACTGGTGTTTGCCAAGTTCCATAAGACCACAAATAAGAATAAGAAGAGAAAGCAGAAGAAGAAGAAGAGAGGCGGGAGCGTTCATAACAAACTCAAAGCGATAGTCAAAACATGAAGCATGAAATGGAGTTATCCTAGTGGCTCCAGTAAGATAAAGAAGCAGTGTGCTTCAAAAAAAAGCTTTTTATCTTCACTTCCGAAAGTGACGTCGTTTTTCTATGTAAACATCAAAAGGAAGCAGAAAAGGAAAGACAATGGAAAATGTTTAAAGGGAGGAAAACAAAGGCCAAAATGGAAAATAGAAAAAAATAAACAGGCAAAAACACAGGAGCACTGACAGGAAGAAGAAATGATAAATGATCTGTATTTGATATAGCGCCTTTTAGAGTCCTGGAACCCCCCAAGGCACTTTACAACACAACCAGTCATTCACCCATTCACACACACTGGTGGGGATGAGCTACGATGTAGCCACAGCTGCCCTGGGGCGCACTGACAGAGGCGAGGCTGCCGAGCACTGGCACCACCGGTCCCTCCGACCACCACCAGCAGGCAAGGTGGGTTAAGTGTCTTGCCCAAGGACACAACGACAGCGACAGACTGAGCGGGGCTCGAACCTGCAACCTTCCGATTACGGGGCGAGCTCTTAACTCCTGTGCCACCGTCGCCCCAACAAGAAAGCAGAGCAATTATTGAAAGCACTCAAAGGGAGGGAAAAACAGGAAAATGGAGGAGTACCAAAAAAACGTGAAAATAACTCATGTCAATTAGATCGTCGAAAATGTAGTGTAAGGGAGCCCCATGTCTGTGTTTGCCTTGGGTCTCAAATTACTAAATCCTCCACTGTCCATGGCGGTCACATAACGTCACATGACACGGGAGATAACGTTATATTTTGTACGTATTAGTTTCAATTAAAATACTTTTTAAATTGTGTATATATTGATTAAATTAAAAATATAAGGATTCCTGCTAGCTACCGAAGCTGCAACTACTAAGCAACTAACCAACCATAGATAACGTCTTTGGATCTAAAAAACATTTTAAATTAGCTGACTTACTTTTAAACTTGAAAATTGTCCCCGAAGTAGCTGCCGACTTCTGATCTGCCATCCTTTTGAAAATACTGCGGTGTATTCTGGGTAATATTTGACCAAGGCTAGGCTAAAAGACACCTCCTGTGTATCCTCGCTCAGCTAGCTAAACGGCTAACAAACGGAGAACACACACCTCAGTAGAACATGAACATTGGAACATGTCTTGGCAGCTCCCGATGTCGTATCTCCTAGGCAACTGGGGCGGGGCCAAGACATCAAGGCAAAGTTCCTTGGCATTGAGAAACACCCACTGGTAGAGTCACGTTGCTGTTAGCCAATCAGATATCAGGAAATATCAGGTAATAAGACTCTGATTCCTGCCGTCTGAAGCTCAGCTCTGATGCGGCTCACTTCTAGTTCCTGAAATATTTTCTAGCTGAACAAATTTCACCCCCGTCTGAAATTAAAATAAAGAAAACTACATTATTGAGTTCTTACTGGTGTTCTTTAAACATCTGACATCACAGATGGCTTTTGCTGTTCTTTCCTTTTTCACAGCAACATTTTAGTTCTTGTTCCTGTTTTTTAGCCTCTCCACATGAACCCACATGAACCAATTTTGTGTTGTCTACATTAAATTAGTTTCTCATTTATCTGTTTAAAAGTGAAACCAAAAGTTTCATTGTGTTTTTAGGCTTCCAGTAATCATCAAACGTATGCATTAATGTTTGCCATCCGGGGCGTAAAGTTATTTGTTCTAGTTTCCTGTTATGTGAAGGAGGCGGGACTTAAAACTTTTTCTGCAGCCAGCCACCAGGGAGTCCTTGAGTTATGGTAAAATCTTTTTAAAGGGGTAGTGTGTAGTTTCCTGGCACTGGGGGGCAGTGCGTACATTTCAGGGTCGTTTTACACCGTATCACCGTGACTGTCGCTAGTTTAAAAAGCATTACGCTAAATGTCACCTGTGGAGCAGAAAGTGTGCGACCTTGGTGTGTCTCCTCAGACTTGGATGGTCCTTCAGTTAATTCCATCGTGAGAACTCAAAGCCAATTCTGGATCTGATCGGGGTCCTGCGCCTGCCGATGACATCATCTTACTACGGCAATATCACTCGGCCTAAATGTTTTTGCATCTCTTTTTTGATTCTGTTCACACACACGTTTTGGAAATAGTTTAGTAGTTTTGTTATTAAATTCATGTTTCTTACTCCCTAAATGTTTTTGAACATGGTAAGGTAACCTCCGTAAGTCGTACGTCTAGCCAATTATCTAGGTTGACGTCACTGACCGGCGTAGGACCCTGAGCCAGCCAGAAGGAAACATGGCGTCTAATATGGCAACCCCGAAAGACGCTAGACCTGAGCACGATTTACTTTAGACCTGATTTTTTATGGTTATATGTTACAAAGCTGCCAATATTTTTCAACAACTGGACATAATTTTATTCATTTTCAAGAACAATTTGATGGATTTTTTCATAGATAAACAGTAAAAACTACAGATTGTCTCTTTAAGAAAACTATGAACAGAGCTGTCCTCAAAGTGAACAGCTGAGACTCACCTGAAGAGTTGAGGCTCACGTCCCCATCACCGTTACCGGGACAACTAAAACTCCAATCAGGAGAGGGAACCGTAAACTAGCTCGCATTAATGAAGCTCTACGCTAGTTTGAAATACCGTCATTCTTATGTGAAAAATATCAGATGGAACGCAGTAGATTTTCAAAATAAAAAGTTGCCTTCTTCTTCTGGGACTCTGAACCCTAATCCATTCAAAGAAGCTAGAGAACTTTCCTCACAAGCACTTTAAACCATTGTAACTTCCCTGGAAGGAAATATGAAGACATGATGGACAGTTTAAATTGTTTGCACGGACAAACCTTTTGTTCAGTTTTAACATTTAGTTCCAACTCTGGAGTTTTCTTTAAGGAAAGCACTCTCGGGCTGGGAAACATCAGCCCTGTGACCTCAGCTCGTCTCAGGTTCCTCTCTCAGACTGGCAGAGCTAACTGGGTCCTGCTTGGTGCTCCAGTGTGAGTACAAATGGCGAGTTTCCAGATCGGACTCGTCCAACGCACTCATTTACGTCCATTGAGCACAGAAGCTGCCGTCCTCTACGAGTTCTAGTTTTTACAGGACTAAAGCAAATATTCCCTGCCTGGTGTTTGTGCTGCCTGGCACAGGCTGAAATATAAATGTCATTAATGGAAAAGCTGAGGTTTCTGGTTTGGACCTGCAGCCACATCGAGGTGATGCTCCAGGTTTGTTGGGACAAACTCCAGCTCCACCGTTCTCCGCCTGAGGCTCGTAAAAGTCAAATCACATCCAGCCAGTGTGTCTCTCCTCGGGCGTATCCGGGTCTGCCTGCAGCCCGGCGCTGTGACATTAGAATAAAGACGTTTATTTGGAAAGCAGTAAATCATATTTAGTGCTGCGCTTCTGTGTTTCTGCTTCAAAGATTTCTCTGCTGCTGACACGTTTGAAAGCAGATGTGAAAACCGCTGCTGCTCCCGTTCCTGTCGGGCTTAGAAACACTAAGCTGTCTCTAGTGTCCAACTCGTCCCCGCTCAGTCGCACTCTCTGCTTGAGAACACGACAAGACTCTGGAGCGGCTCCCGCAAATCTTTTTCATTTAGTAGTAAAATGTGACGAAGATCAAATCAGTGCACAATTCCCATCATGCCTTTAGCCTTGTGTTGTCATTCATCAGATATCTCCACACACACACACACACACTCACACACTCACACACTGAAAATGTCTCTAGCTCTATGCTTTGGTGGCACTAAACTAGCCTCTGGTGTAAATCTGGTTGCATCTGACCACTCTTCTCTGTGGAGTTCACTTGAGTTAGATGGTTTCCTGAAACAGACTCAGCTGTTGGACGTAAGTTCACTAATCTTCATCTGCGTTCAGGTCAAGGCGGTTGGAAATCTGCTCCAGGAGCTTCATGCGAGTCTGGTTTATCCAGTCAGAAACCGGTTTTCATGTGTTCAACCCCAAGACTTGGGTTAGGGTTAGTAACCACCTGATTCAATTACCTCCAACTAATTTCCCATTCCTTTGAGTCAGCTGTGTTAAAGCAGAGAAACGTCTAAAAATGTCAGAATGATGATCTAAAGGGCCACCACCGTCCTAGATGATGATTTCAGTTGAGGTCCCAAAATGTGGATGCCATCCTTCTCCGTCGTTATTCCTTCCACTTTTGCCTCAGTTCCACTAAGTGGTGCGCTGTGGGTTAGTGTCCATAGTAGCCCGTACTGCCAGAGGTGGACTGGTAATCCGTGAATTCTGGACAATCCCATAATGGACGGTGTGTAGGTTGTTTCTGTTTGACATTACATTAAACAGAGGAGGAGGCCTGATGACCTTTTTTTTCCGTGTCCTGTCTGGCTGTGAAGTAAACAGAATGAATGTCTGAATGCTGGTAACAAGCCTTACAGATTTACTCTCAGGTGGAGCATCAAAGCGTCTGCTTTTAATGTCACGCCTGATACTTAAAACTTTATTGTAATTTGTTTTTTTAATGCTTGTAATTCCGACCAGACACGGAGTCAGAGGTGAAAGAGAAAGGAAGAGACAAAAGGGGGGTGGGTGGGGGGTGGGGTCCACAAAAACAAAGTCAATGATGAACAGGGGTCTGCTTCTAGACCTGCAGAAAAGGGACACAACAACAATACAACAGGAACAAGCCATCACTGCGTCAACCTAAAGAGGAAATATATAATCAACATTGTTTAACTGAACAATCACACGATAATAAATCACAGTGCATTTAGTGCCAACCACAGCCTTAAGACATGTGTTGAACGTGCCCAAGTCCATTCTTATGAGAGCACCATGTGAACACCTGTGTGCGTACACAGGCTTGTTTATGTAAGGTTTCTCTATAGGAGCGTCCAATAGAGCTCCGGGAGTTGACGTCACGTTTCCCAGCATGCAACAGTTCAAATCGAAATGGCGCTATTAGGCAGGCACTAGCCGGCAGTCGGACTACTTGTTATTGTCAGAAAACTCAATCAGACAGGAGATATGGTAGATTCCTGTTGTGCCCCAGGACGCAGAACAGACACGGACGACATAAGGAATGAGCCGTCTACAGGATTCCCCAAGATCCGGAGCGCCGCAAAAGTTGGATCATTGTAATAAAACGCGCTAGTGACCGGGCTAAAATGAAGCTGTGGGATCCCGAGAGTAAAGGTTTTCACTTATGCAGCGACCGCTTCATATCAGGTACTTAAACCAACGTTTCCTCAACTGTGTATGGTATTTATTTTAAATGCTTTTATTACGATTCTTAGTGGGCTTCCTAAACTTATTTTGGCGTGGCTTTTTCCGTCTTATTACTCATAGCAACAAGTAAACGTCACGTAAAACGTTGCCTCGTGAGTTCTGCGTGCTGCCGTTTACGTGTTTTATGATGACAACAATTAACCGGCTAAGCTGTATTTGATTTTTAAGCAATGGTTGATCAATTGTCAGATCACACATAAAAAGCACTTTGGATTGCTATTATCTGTCTCACCGAGACAGATCTCAGACAGATCCTGAGACGCTCCTGCCTGACATTTTTATTTTATTCATGGAAAAAAATCAGACTAGTGATTTCTCTTGGTGTTCAGTTTATACATTCAAACAGCACAGCACTCGATTTAAACTACTTACGTGTAAATCTGTTATTTGTCCATCCATTCATCCATTTTCATCCGCTTATCCGGAGTCGGGTTGCGGCGGCATTTAGAGTCGAGAGGCCCAGACTTCCCTCTCCCCAGCCGCCGGAGCCAGCTCCTCCGGGTAACTCCCAAGGGGTTCCCCGGCCAGGTCCGGTAAGAAGTCCGCTCCGACAGCTTCTGGCGTTTTTAAAAAGTATCCCAGGGGCACGGTAAGGGTCGGAGATGTTTAGTCTATTTAATTTCTGACTATATAAAACGATTTCTTCGGTTTTAAAGTGTGAATTAAACTCCGACAAAGTAAAATCCAAGCGGATCCCGTTCATGTTCATGGTTACATCCGTGTTTGTTTAGCTTTTTTTCCTGCCAAAATGGCGTCCACTAACTGAGAGTCACGTGGGGTCCGGAGTTCTATAGAGAGTGTGAGGGGCCACAGATCTGCCCCCCAAAGATGTGTAGGAGATGGAGGGAGCTCCAAGTCTCAGAGATCCAGAGGCTGCCCCAGAACACAGGAACCCCAAGGAGACTGTAACCGGAAAAGCCCCTGCCCCCCTCAAGAGGTGCAGAGGATCACTCCGGGGGGCCACAACCAGCAGCCGGCAGAGTCCCGGGAGATATCAGCGGCAAGCCCACAGTCCCGCCCGCAGCCTCCCACCCCCAAGCCGACCAAGCCTGGAACCCAGGCCTGATGACCTATTTCGCAGCTTTACACCTAATTCCTAACAGTGTTGGGCAAGTTACTTCAAAACTGTAATGCGTTATTACTTGTTACCCTCATTTTATAGTAATTAATTACATTACAATATTACTGATTTTAAAATGTAAGGTATTACACTACTTTTGCATTACTTTAAGTTACTTTCACCAATACAACTTCAATATGAATCTGGTAATCTGACGCTCAGTGAGCTCGTGACATATATGTGGAAGGTGATGTGGTGTCTGAGCTAGGGTTGCTGTTAAAAACAGTCAGATATAATAACAGTGCTTTAAAATGATTGTTTATTAAATAAAAGCAACAACAATCTGTACTCTCAGCACGCTGCCATCTTAGATTAACTGAGCAGGGAGTGAGGTGGTGGGGGCTCCAAGCCTATATTTGCCTTGGTCCCCAAATGCCTTGATACGGCCCTGGATGTGGGACTGACTTCTGGGGTGATCTGATTCTATCACATGTATAAATATTAAATGCTTATATATTATTGCTTTTCACTGGTAAAAATGTCTATTGGGGATAAATCTACCAACTTTTATCTTTTCAAGCACTTTGTTTTGTTTTCTTGATTTTATTTGAATAATTTCCGGCCCTTTCTCTCTCTAGCCTTCCTGTATGCTGCATCTTTTCTCCGTCTTCCAGAAAAACCGTTTCCTAGATTTCCTACTTTCTAACTAATCAGCCAAAGGGATCTACCGAACGCAAAAAAAAAAAGCTTAATATGCGCTGCGCTCCAGCAGCAATGAGTTGAAATCACCGGCGTACAGATTATGAACTCAACTGAAAAGTACATGAAGTACCAGAGAATATGGGCTGATATAAATGATCGCAAACAAATTATTTTGTTTTGGTGGAGCGATTTTGTGAATATAACAGCGGCCGCGCGCAGGACGCAGCTGGAGTATTTGAGCCGTTACCGCTGCGTCCTCTCTGCTCATAGAATGCCCGCAAAGCTGAGTCCATAAATGACGTCATATATGTGGATACTGGATCTTTTTTCAGGCTTCCCGCAATTTGAATTTTTAGGAAACCCACATCTTGATTCTGGGTTTAAAAATGCGTTGTAATTATCGCATTACTGACAATTGTACCAAGTAAATATTACCATTTTCTTTCCCTGCAATGCCTTACATTACCACATTACAGCAAAAAGCAATGCATTACAGTAATTAATTACTTTTGTACCGCATTACTTCCAACACTGATTCCTAAACAGTTTCAGTCCAAGCCACACCCTCCTGCATCAAATCAACACTACGATTCCCACGCAACAGAGCCTAACAACTCCAACGACTTCTCAGGAGGTAGGGGTATTCATAGAGAGTTTTGGGTCGTTAAGCAACAATAAGCTTGACTCCTAAATTCCAGTAAGAACTGACAAAGCTCCTCGGAGGAGAAGCGAAACGTCTTCATTAACCCAAACAAGTCCAGTTGCCTTCATGTAGAACCCATTTGGAATAGAGCGAATCAAGAACAAGATTCCCATCAGAGCGTTATCTCTCACTTGGACACCATTCTGCTACTGACAGCATGCAAGTGGGCAGCACGCTGAAGAGCTATTGACCCTTTGCACGTGACGTCACGCCACTCATGAGACCGCCCCCTTCGCCATGATGGACGGCAAAAAGACCGTTTACACCTGTAGAAACTCCAGTGAAGCTAGTCAAAATAAGCCAGTTTGTAGCCGTTTATGGCTTTAATTTAGTTGATTTGACAGTAAAATGGCTTTAGCTTGCTGCGTGGTTGGCTGCACTAACAGACAAGGACGTAAACTCAACTCGTTTTGTTTTTTTAATAACTTTGATGGAGACTGAGGACGGAGATGAACTGCAGCATCAATCAAGCGGACTAGCAGCCCTCGGATTAGCAGCGAACATGTTTTTACCGGGTAAGATTAACGTTCATTTATTTCAGGAGGAAGACAGGGACAGGGATAAATGTGATGTGTTTATACTAGTTATTGATAATCCTGATGGACGGGTATTTCACCACGGAGGCTGCGCGCCGCCCACTGTAGTGTAAAGCGGGACAATTATTAACAATATTAAAGCTCCGATGTATGATTACGTGTGTTAAAATTACGTTTGTTTATTTATACGAGCGTCGGTGTTCAGAGATCTTCTCATTCCGGTGTGAGAGCAGCAGCTGGACCCGGTACCACCACCAGCAACAGAAGCTGGTAGGGATCCGGACTTTCTAACAATCAGCTTTGGTGTAAAGTGAAACGCTGTTTATAACATAAAGTTATAAATCCAGAGGGGTGAATTTAGGCAAAGTCAGCAGCATGTTTACATCGGTGAACAGCTGCAGAGAGAACGTAAGCTAACGTTGGTAAGCTAGTTAGCATACCGCTAGATGCGCGACTTCCTCTGATAACTGAACTGGACATGAACTAGTGGAAGGAATGCTGGAGGAGTTTTGTTTTTGTTTTGATCGCAAAAACAATTTCAGGCTCTACTTTTCCCTTTGTTTAGTACTCGTGTCGCTCACTGTTTACACGCTTTTGCCGTCCAGCATGGTGGACCCGCGTGATTAGGTGATGTTGGTGCAAAGGGTCAATAGGGAGCCTCAGTCACACCCATCTACTTCTGGACCACGGGTCCCTGGAAGAACGAAAAAGTGAATGCAAGTCAACGGGGCTAAGACGCTATTTTCTAATTCAGCTTGTTTTGTTCCATGGATTTCACATATGATGTCCGTGAATTTCAAAGACACACTTTGATACCAAGAATGCGCTTATTTTCAAACGGGGAAACGCTATTTTAGGTTTTGTGTGACAATAAGACCAGGACTACAAATGCGCTTCACGAAAGTGATGTCATCGAACCAGACACGGAGAAAACGGAGGGAAAATGGATGTAAGTTCAGCAAACTTCCCACAGGAGGAAACCCGCCGTGAATTGCTGGGTTTCACTCACGTGACTAGCGTGACGTCACAACCGTGCGGAATTTGAGTGGGGGGTAGGAAGTGTTTTGTGGCGCAACAGAACACAACGCGATGGAGGACAGAGAGTGGACGGGCACAGACGCGATATCGCGAAAAAATACAACTTCATTTACAGACGGATGGGTGAACACTCTTTTCACTAACTTGCTATGTTTCAGCTACATCTTTAGCATTCTTTATTTTACCCTACACCTGAGCTGCAGTGGAGGAGCATGACCCCAGGAGTCTGAAAAGCTTGAATAGAACATCTGTCTAAGCATGTCACATCATGAAGGGTACATGTGTGGCTGAAAAATGTCACGAAGACTTGGTGTGAGGAAAAGAAAATGTTTTACCCACAGATCAGTGTGAACCTGATACTAGCAGTTTATTCTGTTTGTAGTTTTTGTTGCACATCATAATAAAATTGAAAAGTAATCAGTTTTACTAAATCAGTACTTGAGGTTGAAATGTACATTTTAAAGATATTGTTAAACAATTCAAATAACTATATAAACTTCACAATTATGCATCAACTTCAAGAATACGGCACTCATTTCAATCAGTAGCAACTGTTAAAAATCCTGTCATCTACAGTGGGGCAAAAAAGTATTTAGTCAGCCACCGATTGTGCAAGTTCTCCCACTTAAAATGATGACAGAGGTCAGTAATTTACATCATAGGTACACTTCAACTGTGAGAGACAGAATGTGAAAAAGATCCATGAACTCACATGGCAGGATTTTTAAAGAATTTATTTGTAAATCAGGGTGGAAAATAAGTATTTGGTCAATAACAAAAATTCAACTCAATACTTTGTAGCATAACCTTTGTTGGCAATAACAGAGGTCAGACGATTACTATAGGTCTTTACCAGGTTTGCACACACAGTAGCTGGTATTTTGGCCCATTCCTCCATGCAGATCTTCTCGAGAGCAGTGATGTTTTGGGGCTGTCGCTGAGCAACACGGACTTTCAACTCCCTCCACAGATTTTCTATGGGGTTGAGGCCTGGAGACTGGCTAGGCCACTCCAGGACTTTCAAATGCTTCTTACGGAGCCACTCCTTTGTTGCCCGGGCGGTGTGTTTGGGATCATTGTCGTGTTGGAAGACCCAGCCACGTTTCATCTTCAAAGCTCTCACTGATGGAAGGAGGTTTTGGCTCAGAATCTCACGATACATGGCCCCATTCATTCTGTCCTTAACACGGATCAGTCGTCCTGTCCCCTTAGCAGAAAAACAGCCCCAAAGCATGATGTTCCCACCCCCATGCTTCACAGTAGGTATGGTGTTCTTGGGATGCAACTCAGTATTCTTCTTCCTCCAAACACGACGAGTTGAGTTTATACCAAAAAGTTCTACTTTGGTTTCATCTGACCACATGACATTCTCCCAATCCTCTGCTGTATCATCCATGTGCTCTCTGGCAAACTTCAGACGGGCCTGGACATGCACTGGCTTCAGCAGCGGAACACGTCTGGCACTGCAGGATTTGATTCCCTGCCGTTGTAGTGTGTTACTGATGGTGACCTTTGTTACTGTGGTCCCAGCTCTCTGCAGGTCATTCACCAGGTCCCCCCGTGTGGTTCTGGGATTCTTGCTCACCGTTCTCATGATCATTTTGACCCCACGGGATGAGATCTTGCGTGGAGCCCCAGATCGAGGGAGATTATCAGTGGTCTTGTATGTCTTCCATTTTCTGATAATTGCTCCCACAGTTGATTTTTTCACACCAAGCTGCTTGCCTATTGTAGATTGACTCTTCCCAGTCTGGTGCAGGTCTACAATTCTTTTCCTGGTGTCCTTCGAAAGCTCTTTGGTCTTGGCCATAGTGGAGTTTGGAGTCTTGACTGTTTGAGGCTGTGGACAGGTGTCTTTGATACAGATAATGAGTTCAAACAGGTGCCATTAATACAGGTAACGAGTGGAGGACAGAAAAGCTTCTTAAAGAAGACGTTACAGGTCTGTGAGAGCCAGAGATGTTCCTTGTTTGAAGTGACCAAATACTTATTTTCCACCCTGATTTAAAAATAAATTCTTTAAAAATCCTGCCATGTGAATTCATGGATTTTGTTTCACATTCTGTCTCTCACAGTTGAAGTGTACCTATGATGTAAATTACTGACCTCTGTCATCATTTTAAGTGGGAGAACTTGCACAATCGGTGGCTGACTAAATACTTTTTTGCCCCACTGTATTGGCACATATCAACAAATTGGCGTTTACAAAGTTCACTGAAAACATTTAATTCAAGTTAATTTGACAAGTCCTTTATTGTTTTCTTACAAAATATGTACAAATATGGCCAGTAACACAGCAATACAAAAACAAATGTCATTAGAAATGTACATAGAAAAATCTAAACTTTAAATGTGTTCCAAAAGGGATTCCATTAACATTCCTCCGGGGGGGACAATAGACAGAAATGTTGGTCAGTGCAGCAAACTACAGCAATTTTGTCAACCAATGCAAGTGAGTCAGTTGATTTGAATGGGCAAAGCCCTACTTTGCAAAATCTGGGACGTTCTCCTAACTAAACCTATTACTCTTTCTACATGAATACGAACACTTGCCAGTTTCCTTGTTGGTTCAACCTCATCAGCAGAAAGTTGCTTTTTCCCTTTTGTGAAAGCAGGCGTCTTTAAAGAAGCACAGAAAAACCCCGACACTGCCTTCAACAGTGCATCCTCGATCTGCAAGTACAATATCTCCTCATGACAGCTTGTTCAAGATACCACACTCCTCTGTTTGTCACTGGTCCTGGACTGATGTCGGCCATGGTCAGATCTGTCTGGCACTCTGCGTCTGCACACATTTAATCATTGTGACTATTGATGTTGTGGTTTAAGGTACTTATTTAACCCTCCCACTGTCTCTATGGGCGACCCCGCGAGGAAAGGTGGTGCTCACTCCTCACCCCTGCCACGTGGACCCAAGGGATAAACCATCAATCCTGCTCAATGGTGAACTTTCCTCGCGGGGTCACCCATAAAGACAGTAGGAGGGTTTAAAAAATAAACAGAAGATTGTTCACCTTTTAAAAGAAATTGTGACCCATCATCACATCGTCTGCATACATTTCATCGTAGTGTCTATTAACATAGTGTTAATATTGCTGCTTTAGATATTTATAAAAAAAAATAAACGTAAGTTTCTTTACCTTTGGAAAGTTCTCCATCAAGGATGGGTGAGCCATCATCCGCCTTTGCAGCCTCCACATCAGTCTGGCACTCTGTGTTTGCACACATTTAATCATTGTGACAGTTAATGTTGTGGTTTAAGTTAATTATTTTAAAAAACCTGAAGATTATTTACCTTTTACAAAAATTGGTGACCCATCATCACAGAGAACATCATCCGAGTTTGCGGCCTCCTCGACGCAGGCCTGCTCACATGCCTTAGCTCTTTCCTCCCTCTGGCATGATGCTTCTGTTTGTGGCCTCTCATCTCATTACACTTTTAGTAACCCAGGTTAAGAGTAGGGGCCCAGTCTTCAGAATTAACATCTGTTACTGCACTAGGACCACCTAAAAATGTAAAATAAGGTATAAACACCATGTTACAGCCTTAAGCTAACTGCTAACAACAGCAGCCCTCTGATATTGTTGTCATGTGTAAATCCAATCCAATTTTATTTATAAAGCGCATTCACAAGGCATTACAACCAAACAAGGCGCTGTACACTAAAGATGTTAGTTAATCAAACCGGCGATATACAAACATGTCGAACACAGATAAAAGATAAAAAGGAAATACAACAAAATTCCCAAAACTAACAGCTAAAAATCAATAAGGCACAATAAGAAAAACATTTTACAAAGAACCTCAATAATACGGAAGTCGATAATTGTGGAGTCAGTTTATAAACAGTGCAGATGTCAGTGAGGTTCATAATTATGTTGTATAAGCTAGGTTCAAGTAGTGAGTTTTCAGGCATGATTTAAAAATGCTAGCTGTTGGTGCTAGCCTCACTAGCAGTGGTAATGCGTTCCACAGCGTCGGTGCACAGACAGAGAAAGCCCTTTCTCCACGGCTTTTTAAACGTGCATTGGGAACAGCTAGGAGGAGCTTATCTTCAGACCTGAGAGCACGCGGCGGGTTGTAGTAATGGACAAGTTCACACAGATATGGAGGAGCTTGATGGTTCAAGGATTTGTAAGTGAGAAGCATAATTTTGAAGTTTATCCTGAACTGCACGGGCAACCAGTGGAGAGATTTCAGAATTGGAGAAATGTGTTGTCTTCTGTCAGCTCCAGTCAGCAACCTAGCTGCTGAATTCTGGACCAGCTGAAGTCTAGAAAGAGCTGCTTTACTGATGCCATATAAGCAGGAGTTAGAGTACTCCAGCCTTGAGGTGATAAAAGTGTGGACCACCGATTTCAGAAGACCGACACTCAGGATGTGCTTTAGTTTTGAGATGCGTCTTAGTTGGTAAAAACATGATTTAACTGTGTTATTGACCTGGGCATCCATCTTCAGAGCCTGGTCCATTTTTACTCCAAGGTTGGAGATTACAGAGGATACATTAGGTGAGAGATAGTTGAGGTCAGGTTGTTGAGTCGCCGTGGTACTGTTAGGACTGAAAACGATTAAGTCAGTTTTGGAGTCATTAAGATGGAGGAAGTTGTCAGCTAGCCATTGCTTGACCTCAAGGATACAATCAGACAGAACTTTCGTTGACTGAGTTGGCTTAAATGAAAAGTAGATTTGACAGTCGTCAGCGTAAAGATGGTATGAGACAGCGTGCTTTCTGAAAATGGCTCCTAAGGGCAGTATATAGAGGTTGAACAGTAACGGGCCGAGAATTGAACCTTGTGGGACACCCCAACGTAGAGGCTGTGACTCGGATGAACAGCCACCCAACATGACCCTAGCAGACCTGTTACAAAAGTATGACCTAAACCAATCCAGGGCTGTGCCTGAAATGCCAGCCCAAGTGTGAAGTCTTGTGATCAAAATGTCATGATCGATCGTGTCGAATGCTGCGGATAGATCCAAAAGTACCAGAACCACATGGAAACCTGAATCTAAAGCCAGGAAAATGTCATTAAACACCCGAACGTGAGCAGTTTCAGTGCTGTGCTGTTGTCTAAAACCAGACTGACAGGTGTCCATTACCTGATATTCATTTAGATGTTTCACCAACTGTGCATAGACTACTTTCTCAAGGACCTTAGATAAAAACGGTAATTTGGAAATTGGTCGGAGATTAGAGTAATCGGTGGGATCAAGGCCGGTTTTTTCAGGATTGGTTGTAGAACAGCGTGTTTAAAGGCACGAGGAACTTCAGCCAATGTCAAGCTACTATTTATAATGCCTAGCACGTTATTGCTAATTAAAGGAAACACCTCTTTCAGGAGTCGAGGTGGGATAACATCATCTGGGGAGCCAGAGGGTTTCATGACTGCAGCAGTTTTTTCTAGATAGGGCAACGAGATGGGCTGAAAGCTTTGAAGTTGCACATGAGAGGGGATAAATGAATCTGGAACATGGTTGGTTTGGTGAATCTGAGCTCTGATTACAGTAATCTTATTTAAATTGTACTGCAAATAGCTTTCAAACTGCTTATCTGCCCTTCTTATAGCCGTGTGTCTAAAAAACTGATCAATAAAATGCCATAAAAACATTTAGTAAACCCTTACCTGTGAGAAAAGGAATCACTTCAAACTCTGACATTGTCCGATTCTGCTCCTCCTGTTTTCAGCCGGAGATTGTTGATCCACTTCTTCCATCGTCTTTCAGTAAGTTTTTGTAAAGTTAGTCCTTGGTGGCGCACAACTTTTTGGACACGAAAAAAAAACTTTGGTTTTTTTCCGGATTGGAGCGATTGCTACAACCGTAGACAGCACAGACTTTGGCCATTTCGGGACAGAGTAAACAAAGCAACAACGTTTCTGTTCAGCGGCGTCTACTTCCTGACCCCCACGCATGGCACGCCCACAGTGACGTCGATGCAACGTAGATGAAACTTCATCTGAAACCCAGCAATGTGGTCATTTGGTAAGTAGCAGCTACGCTAGGGGAGAGGAGATTCTGTGGTGCAAGGTACCACCGTCTGATTTGTAGTCATGCTAATTACGAACTTTAACAAGCTGATAAATCTCAAAGTACGTGACTGGCGTGGTCGAAACGCACCTCATTACTTTTCTTTTAAATTGCAGTACAACATACAGTATGTGCGATCCAGGGCGTTAGGCAACGCGTATTAGAAAATAACTCTTTCAGCCCAGTTGACTTACATTCATTTCTTCGTTCTTCCGTGGATCCATGAGCCGACCGGAAAGGGAGGAGACTTGGTCTCCCTATGGACAGGAGGCTTTGGAGTGTATCTGTGGCAGACCAGAGGACCATTCTTTTCAGCTTGTTTGGACTAAATATTAATAAAAAAATTAAAGAAAATTGAGTGATATTAAATGTTTATTATTTTAATAATTAAAGTGATGAAAAACCAATCGCTCCTCGTCTCGTCTCGTCTTCCTCCGCTTATCCGGGTCCGGGTCGCGGGGGCAGCATCCCAACTAGGGAGCTCCAGGCCGTCCTCTCCCCGGCCTTGTCCACCAGCTCCTCCGGCAGGACCCCAAGGCGTTCCCGGACCAGATTGGAGATGTAACTTCTCCAACGTGTCCTGGGTCGACCCGGGGGCCTTCTGCCGGCAGGACATGCCCGAAACACCTCCCCAGGGAGGCGTCCAGGAGGCATCCTGACCAGATGCCCAAACCACCTCAACTGGCTCCTTTCGATCCGGAGGAGCAGCGGTTCTACTCCGAGTCCCTCCCGAATGTCCGAGCTCCTCACCCTATCTCTAAGGCTGAGCCCGGCCACCCTACGGAGGAAACTCATTTCGGCCGCTTGTATCCGCGATCTCGTTCTTTCGGTCATTACCCAAAGCTCATGACCATAGGTGAGGATTGGGACGTAGATCGACCGGTAAATCGAGAGCCTGGCTTTCTGGCTCAGCTCCCTCTTCCCCACGACAGATCGGCTCAGCGTCCGCATCACTGCAGACGCCGAACCAATCCGCCTGTCGATCTCCCGATCCCTCCTACCCTCACTCGTGAACAAGACCCCGAGATACTTAAACTCCTCCACTTGAGGTAGGACCTCTCCCCCGACCCGGAGGTGGCAAGCCACCCTTTTCCGGTCGAGAACCATGGTCTCAGATTTGGAGGTGCTGATCCTCATCCCAGCCGCTTCACATTCGGCCGCGAACCTACCCAGCAAGAGCTGAAGGTCAGAGCTGGATGAAGCTAGGAGGACCACATCATCCGCAAAAAGCAGAGACGAGATTCTCCTGCCACCAAACTCGACACACTCCACACCACGGCTGCGTCTAGAAATTCTGTCCATAAAAGTGATGAACAGAACCGGTGACAAAGGGCAGCCCAGGCGGAGTCCAACCCTCACTGGGAACAGGTCCGACTTACTACCGGCTATGCGGACCAAACTCACGCTCCTCTGGTAAAGGGACTGAATGGCCCTTAACAGAAAGCCACCCACCCCATACTCCTGGAGCGTCCCCCACAGGGTGCCCCTGGGGACACGGTCATAAGCCTTCTCCAAATCCACAAAGCACATGTGGATTGGTTGGGCAAACTCCCATGCCCCCTCCATCACCCTTGCAAGGGTATAGAGCTGGTCCACAGTTCCACGGCCAGGACGAAAACCACATTGCTCCTCCTCTATCTGAGATTCAACTATCGATCGGACCCTCCTCTCCAGTACCTTGGAGTAGACCTTTCCAGGGAGGCTGAGGAGTGTGATCCCCCTATAGTTGGAACACACCCTCAGGTCACCCTTCTTAAAGATGGGGACCACCACCCCGGTCTGCCACTCCCTAGGAACTGCCCCCGATGACCACGCAATGTTGTAGAGACGTGTCAACCATGACAGCCCTACAACATCCATAGCCTTGAGATACCCAGGACGAACCTCATCCGCCCCCGGGGCTCCGCCGCTGTGTAGTTGTTTGACTACCTCAGCAACTTCTCCTGACCGTTTTATTTATTTTTTTTTGCCATGTCATAAAAATGGCGGACAACAAAAATGTCTGACTCGACCGCTGTGTTAGACTATAAAATTGCATACCAACTTGCACTGTTCAACTCAGAGGAACTACAGGACCACAGCATGATGCTACCACCACCGTGCTTTATGACAGGTCGAGTGTTGTTAGGTTAGAAGGTCTGACTTTGACTCCTCCTAACATAGTTCTTGTGCATATTCAGAACATGATTGTGTACTGATGCATTTGTTACCAAACAACTCAGTCTTTGTCTCGTCTGACCACAGAATGTTTTCTGCTGAAGACCTTTGTCTCGTTGACGTGGGCGGTTCCAGAGGTCAGTCTAGCTCTGCTGGAGCAGGAGCTCCGTTCTTGGTCCAGCCCACGAGAACAGAGACACTGGTGCTCCAGCCAGTTCATGGTGGTTCCTGGGTAGTTACTTTCATTCTTTAGATCGTGTTAAAGCTGTCACATCCAATGACATGTGTATAGAGCTCCGGGAGTTGACGTCACTTCTCCCGGCATGCAACAGTTCAAATCGAAACGGCGCCATATTGGCAGGCAGAAGCCGGCAGCTGGACTATTTGTTATTGTCAGAAAACTCAATCAAACGGGAAATATGGTAGATTCCTGTTGTGCCCCAGGATGCAGAACAGACACGGACGACATAAGGAATGAGCCATCTACAGGATTCCCCAAGATCCGGAGCGCCGCAAACGTTGGATCATTGTAATAAAACGCGCTGGTGACCGGGCTAAAATGAAGCTGTGGGATCCCGAGAGTAAAGGGTTTCGCTTATGCAGCGACCGCTTCATATCAGGTACTTAAACCAACGTTTCCTCAACTGTGTATGGTATTTATTTTAAATGCTTTTATTACGATTCTTAGTGGGCTTCCTAAACTTATTTTGGCGTGGCTTTTTCTGTCTTATTACTCATAGCAACAAGTAAACATCACGTAAAACGTTGCCTCGTGAGTTCTGCGTGCTGCCGTTTACGTGTTTTATGATCACAGCAATTAACCGGCTAAGCTGTATTTAATTTTTAAGCAATGGTTGATCAATTGTCAGATCACACATAAAAATCACTTTGGATTGCTATTATCTGTCTCACCGAGACTACTTACGTGTAAATCTGTTATTTGTCCGTCCGTCCATCCATTTTCATCCGCGTATCCGGAGTCGGGTTGCGGGGGCAGTAGCGTGGCTTCCCTCAGCCCAGCCGCCGGAGCCAGCTCCTCCGGGTAAATCCCAAGGGTTCCCCGGTCAGGTCTGGTGTTGTGCCGGTAAGAAATCCGCTCCGACAGCTTCTGGCGTCGGAGCGGGCAGTAGAGTCAAGAGTCTCAGACCTTCTCCCCAGCTCCTCCAGCCAGGTCCGGTGTAGTCCGCTCCGACAGCTTCTGGCGTTTTAAAAAGTATCCCAGGGGCACGGTAAGGGTCGGAGATGTTTAGTCTATTTAATTTCTGACTATATAAAACGATTTCTTCTGTTTTAAAGTGTGAAGTAAACTCCGACGAAGTAAAATCCAAGCGGATCCCGTTCATGTTCATGGTTACATCCGTGTTTGTTTACCTTTTTTGCATGCCAAAATGGCGTCCACTAACTGAGAGTCACGTGGTGTCAGGAGCTCTATAGCAGTCTGTGCTCATGAATTCACCATAAGTCACTCCCAGCTGGTGTAAGTCCTCGCTGATTTCTTTGTTGAGGAACAGTGAAGGTTGGACTTTGTTCCTCGGCCCGTTTCCTCTGCTGCTGATTAGATAAAAACATCAGATTCAAGTTTCTTCATGAGCTTCTGTTTTCTCCTGAATTATCTCTCAGGATATCAGCAGGCCTCGTTACAGCAGAGGAAAGTAAACAGACGATGGACCTTTAGAGAACTTTCCTGGTGTGTTGGCGACCTTTCTGCTCTCCTCTTTTGATGCTCCAGCAGCCGTCTCCTTAATGGCAGACAGCAGCGAGCCAAAGAGGGGCTTATTGTGAGTTCGGAGTTGGCGCGCTGCAGGAGCTATCGATTGGTGCTCAGCACACTGCGTAACAGGAGAAGCTGCCAGGGTTCCCTTTCCTCCCGTCACTTCATCTCTCTTTTCCAAGCTCCCCAGAAGAATCCTGCTCACTGAAACTCTCCGCTCGGAGAGGAAGCCTGGAGGTGAACGTCGAGCTCTTTGCATAAAATTACAACCAGCCTGACTCTCATTACGCCCTCAGGAATCTCACTTACCTCTGCACCAAGACCGTTGTCCTGATGAACCTGTTGGGCTGCTCCTACCCAGGTCTCATTACACGTCTAAAAAATGTATTTATTTATTTTACTGAGAACACTTTCTGCTTTTCAAATGAAATCATTTTACAGTCAAATACGACTTCTTGGGATTCCTGTAGGGGAGTTTGTGCAGAGACACAAGGATATTCTGCAGCAGGGTGAGGAGTAACAGGATTCCTTCAGCGAGAAGGCATTGGACAGCGGGGGCAGAGTGCCTCTTCAGAGGAGGACAGTAGATGCCGTTTAAACTCGTAAAGACAAATAAAAACCCTGATCACCTACTTCAGTTTGGAGCGATAGAGTTTAATCTGAACAGATTGAGAAGGTAACGGCTAGTTGGAGAGGGAACATTGTGGATAGCTGCTGTCTCCATGAGCCTACAGAACCCTGTCATTAAACAGGACATGTTAAGGCTCCCCCAGGCAGATCCGGAAACAGCGCCTGAAAACTACAATTGGCATTGCATTCTTTTATGGAGTCACACGAAGAACCATCAAAGCCTGAGGAGTCACGCCAAGGTTGCATTCTTTCTGCTCCACAGGTGACATTTACTGTAACGTTTTACTAACTAGCGACAGTCGGGAAGATGTGGTGTAAAACTACCCTGAAATGTATGCATGTACTGCCCTCTAGTGGCTGGAAACTACACACTGCAACTGAAAGCCGTTTAATGTTAAAAGTTTCAGTGCCTTCCAGAATGAGTCATTTCAGGGCTCTGCCACTTTAAGAAAAGAAGCTGGAGCTGTCCACCCCCACTCATCACCCACTCAGGCTGCTATAGGCTGAGAAGCTCTGATTTTGGAGAGGGACTCAGTGTAGAGCCCCTTCTCAGCTTCAGCTCTCTTTTGCATGTGAGAGGTGGTTCTAATCTGTTTCCCCCGTTTGTGATGTCACAAACTGGGACTTGTAAAAACATTTTTTCCCAGGAACATACCTCCTAAAACCAAACACTGACAGAACATATTGGCTGTGTCTCAATTCAGGGTCTGCATCCTACGTTGGCCGGATTCGTCGGCCGGTTACGTCACAGCGCCGCGACTCGGCCTGTCCCAATTCGAAGACTCCTTCAAATGCGGTCGACGAATGCGGCCTTCTTTTCGCCTGAATGAAGGATGGGTCGGGTGTATCCTTCAATAGGTAGCATTTCCCAAGATGCCTTGCGGGCCGGCCGGCAGAAAAACTTAGAAACAATGGCGGACGGTGAAGCGGGAGCTGTCGGAGAGGACTGCGCATATAAATGTCAGTATAAACTTGAAAACTGTTAGGTTAAGGGCTTTTTGTGATACATGAACGTTATTTTAGTTAGAAATGTTACAGTAAAAGTGCTCGTATTGCGGTCTCGGCTCGTATGTTCGGCCGCTCGGTGTCGTACTTCTCCCGCTACGTTTCCCCCTGATTTTAATAGAAGTTTGTATTTTAGGACCAAAAGAGAAAACCAGGGAATTTATTAAGCTTAGGGTGAAGATGGACCACATCATCACTGGAGCAAAGTATTCGGCGGCTGTGGCATGGAGGTACAATAACATCTCATATTTTAAATAACTCGTTTGAGTTTAGTTTTTTCCGCAAAAACATGAAAGGAATAACCCGTTTCCTCTTTTCTCTTCCTGTTTCTTTTCTTACATGTTTGTTAAGACTATTCTGGAGAAAATGGGCATCCAGGGGAAGGTGCCAGCGATGAGCTTCTGGAGCTGATCAGGGAGGACATGAGGCTGCAGAGGGAGGCAGAGCTGCAGAGGGCACAGGAGAGAAGGAAGAACTTTGACAGCTTTTTACTTTGCTAGAAAAAATGGTTAATAAAGATTAAACATGTACATATAAAAGAAATATCTAAATAAAATCAGTTCTGCATTAAACTTTTGAATTTTATTTTTGTTTACAAATGAGAATTGTTTACTAGAGGGTATCCGCTGGGTCTTGATAAGTCTTAAAAGGTGATAAATCGGTTTTGGTCAAATGAAGACCCTTAGAAAGTATTAAAAACTATTATCACATCTTTGCTCAGGCTCAGCTAGTCTAAAGTATTTTCTCTGAATTAGCTCTCCAACAGTCAAGGAAATGATTAACCCCCAGAGACCCACGGTTGTAGTATTACAACATCAGATTTAAGTCTACAAAAATAAACCTTCCCCATTTTTTTTCTTTTTAAAACCACATTTACATTGCTAATAGGTCCTATTCAGTTCTGCAACACTATTGGCTGTTAAAATGTGTAAATAGGCCCGTTTATCTGGCCTCCTAGAACAACATGTGAAAGGTTAAAAAAAGATTTTGCAGTTGTTTTCTAAATTTGGGTTTCTGGGGGTTAAAAAGCTAAATAAAACGTCGAGCTCCATCGTTTAAAGTTCCTTCTCCCTTCTGCCCAGCGGTTCCACGGTTGCTAGGCGACGGAACGTTCGCGGAGGGAGTTCATGAAGGCTAGGCCTGTCCAAATTCACAGCCGTTAACATCCGGTCTACCCGGCCGACGGAGGACCCAGCCCACGTCGGCCGGGTGGGCTGGGTCCTTCGAAGGATGCAGACCCTGAATTGAGACACAGCCATTGTCAAATTTCTAATCACTTGATGCATTTGTGACAGCAGATATCCACACGAGTAGTAACTAGACCCCGGATCAGAGGCTGACGACCACTTACTGACGACTCTGCCTCAAAAATACCACATAAGCAGAATCTTGTGTCATTTTATGTTTTAACAGTTGAAGAACACGTGAAAACGCACTGGCACCGCTGCAGAATACTTCTGGTTTTGTTAAATGTTCCAGATCAACAAACCAACGTCAAAGATCTGACTAAAACACAAAATTCCACATCCTAGAGTTAGATAGGTGGGAAAAGGCATTTCGTAACCAGCCCGATGAACCTGGCAGTATCCTGTTTGCTTAGCTTAGCATAAACAATGTGAGTGAATGGTAGCAACTAGCATTTCAACAGAGGTGGAAAGTAACAAATTACATTTACTCACGTTACTGTAATTGAGTAGCTTTTTTGTATATTTATACTTTTTTAGTCGTTTTTAAAAGCTGTACTTTTACTTTTACTTGAGTAAGTTTTTAAAAAAGAATTGTAATTCACTACATTTTAAATCATATCCGTTACTGAGTAAAAATAAATTATAGGCTTAATAAATTACAAATATTACGTTTAGCAGCGTCGGAACAGAAAGAGACACCTGCATGAGCGCCGCGTCTAAACCGTGGGGGGGGGTGTGGGGGTGTACACTTTAGCTCAAAGACATCGGTTCAGTTCCTCAACTCGCTGTTCACCTCCTCTCTCCCTCCTGTCCTGTGGGTTGGAACCCGCACCTTTGCGCACCGGTGTGACGTCATCAGAATTCTGCTCGGTTCGGTAGCCGGACTCGGTTCCGTGTTTGAAATGTGTTTCTCTACCGCTCCGCACGGCAGCGGCAAAATAACGTTCAGCGCTCCTAACAAGCGGATTATCAGTGCTTTGCTCATAAAACAGGATACCTGCAGGCCTCTGTGAGTTAAAACATCCTGATACTGTTCAGGTGTAAACATTGTGCTCCATACCTGTGTCTGAACTCAGAAGATGCTCCTTGATGCCACACATATGTGATGATTTAGCTTGTTTCTTTATTTTACTCCAGAATAAGAGATTCAATTATTACTAAAGCAGTTCAATGTAGTTAAATTAGTCATTCACATGATTCTAACATGCTGCAGTGTGTGTGTGTGTGTGTGTGTGTGTGTGTGTGTGTGTGTGTGTGCGTGTGTGTGTGTGTGTGTATTACACATATAGGACTGCAGGAGACAGCGTGGTTTCATCAAATCCATGCATCTTATATCTTGGCTGCAGTAACGGCTCAGGAAAATAACATATTTCATACATAATGACGTCTCAATAGCGTCTATGATAATGTTTTATCTTATCTTTGGTCTGGGAGGGGTAACTTATCATGATACAAGCCTTTTAAAACATGTTAAAGTGTTACAAGAGGAGATGAATGCAGGAATTTAAAGTTCATGTTTGGAGACCAACCTTCACAGTGTGGAGGCTCACGCTGGTGAGGAGACACCGTTAGTTCTAGTAACACCTGGGCTCCCAAGGCCTGTTCTGACAGGATGGACGTTACGGGACCCTTAAGGATTCCAGTTGGATGATTGGAGGATTATTTAGGAGGACTGGAATGAACAAACTGGTTTCAGTGGTGAAGGGTTAAATGAGTGAGTGAACCCACCACCAAGGATGAACTCTGCTAACTTTAAACATCAGCTGCTCTAAATAAGCATGAAGGTCAGAGAGGAGCTCTAGGATGGACACGGATAAAGGAACTGTAATGTAGAGGTAAAGTAGGGCAGGGCCAACGTTAGCAGCTGTCATACGCTCCATCTGAGATGTTTGACTGCATTAGGCTTGTTATGTGACAGGTTAGAGCAGTCTCATGTTAGAGTTTTGTCATGAGAACATTGAGATACCTCACACGCTGATGGCTTCTAAAAATTATTTTTTCTCAAAATAAAGAATAATTTTAATCACAATTGAAACTTACCATCCTAGAAAAACCTCGTCCAATCAATGTGCACGTCCTGTTCTCACTGACTGGATAGAAATCCCTCCTTCAAGCTGAGCGTGTGTGTATGTGTGTGTGTGTGTGTGTGTGTGTGTGTGCGCGAGCACACACGAGCGAATTGTGAACTGGCGTTGTGATTCAGCACTACGTAGATGTAGCCATCCTTACGCTGACAAAAATGTAACTAAGTAACTTTTACTTTGAGTACATTTTGTTTACGATACTTTTTACTTTTACTTAAGTAAAAATTTAGGCAAGTACTTTTACTTGTAATTGAGTAAAAAATTATCAAAGTATTGGTACTCGTACTTAAGTAGGAAATTTTAGTACTCTTTCCACCTCTGCATTTCAATCATTCAAATTCAAACAGGCACTTATTTTGTAAACACAAATGTGCCACTGGGCTTATACCAGGTACACTTTCCTGAAGGAACAGCATAGAAAACTGCTCCACATGACAGATGGAGTAGGTGTCTTGGGGCTGCAGCGTCGTGTTCTCGCACCTTGCAGCGGTGCTTTGTTGTAACGTAGTCCCGAGCTTAAATGAACTACCGGAATTCCTTCATGTTACTTCTTGTCATTTGCAGACAATGTGATTAATGAGGTCAGTAGGATCATTGTTGAGTCCTTTTCATGACTTTTTCATACAAAATGTTAGCAGTTACCATTCATTTGCATCGTTTATGTGTAGCTAAAGCTAACAGAATGCTGCCATATTAGGAGAATGACTGTGCTGGTTACAAAATGCTCTTTCCCACTCATCTCCTTCTGGGGACTATGGCCACAGACTAAATTTTACTTAGAGGAGGAGTGTCCCTTTAACAAATGGTTACGAGGTAGGCTAAAACCCTAAAAAACAACACTTTACACCTTGTTCTAAAGAAGTTTAAGATAAAAAGAACCTCTAACTCTCTGAAGGCCTCAGTTGGTTCAGGTTAGGGTCAAAGGTCACGATTCAATAATAAGAGAAAATCAGGGAAGGCGCAGGGATTGTTCTTAAATATGAAAGAAATAATAATGTTAATAATGGAAATTTGTAAAAGGCGGGCAGATGGATCTTCTCAGTAGTGACGTTTAGATGTGGTTCTGCTGCACAGCGGAGTTACCCAGAAGAACCTTCCCCAGGGATGGAGACCGCTTCTAATTGTTACAACTGATCACCAGAGCAAATAAATGAGACAAAAGCTGCAAATTAAAATGGATGTTTGCGAATGAAAACATCTGTGCATGAATCATAGTTAACCATGACTTATGAAATAGCAATGCTTCCGGCTCTTGGAGAGTACAGACGCTTTTTCCCTCCTCTCCTCCCTGTCTTATCCCAAGGCTCTTTGTCTGTCTGTGGGTGCACGGCGCTTCTGCATTTTTTCTGAAAACTGGAAGTTATTAAAAATGGATCTGGTCAGTTGGTCTCTCAACGCGATTGACAAAATTTTCTCAACGATGAGAACGGGAGGAGGGGCTCCCGGTTGCCCCTCTGAGACAGAGCCAGTTGGGCACATCATGGACTCCTAGAAACATTGGAGCCTGATCTACCTCTCTCAACTGTCTGTAGAGGATTCTGAAGACGTTTGGATATTCGTGGTGTTGGTGTCAGGATTCCTGCTCTTTGGCGTTGGAGGTTACCTGACTTACCGGAAAATTAACGAGCTGTCGAGGAATATTGGCTCACTCCGGAGCTTAGGGATGGATTACACCACGCTGTGAACACACAAACTCATATGATTGTCGAGATGAGTCGTAAGCTTGGAACTTTGGCTGAGATTCATGCATTGACACAAAAGATGGATGCGATCAAGGAGCAAGTGGACGAATCAGCACGCATTGGAATAGATTAATTTACGCCATTATTGGGATTTTGAGAGGTTGAGGATCAACAGAACTTTAAGACAGAGAGGAAATTATCTCTGTCTGGCCCCAAAACAATTTCTAATCTGAATCTGGTGCCCTTGAGCTCGTGAGGCTGCAACGAATACTCCCCCCTCAGAAAAAATGTGGAATGCTGCCATCGCCATGGCAACGCTGTCTCCCTATCCCGGCCTGGGCGGGACTGCGAGCTGAAGGCCGCTGAATCGTTCCAGGAGTCACTGTGCTCTGTAAACCAAACGGCCTTCCACCCCTTTCCAGGCTGAGGTGACGAGCGCTGCTTATCGCGGCTGCATGCACTGATGTGTGGAGAGTCCCCAACCCTACCACCCCACCTAGTGGGCACTTATGTTGTGTGATATCTGAAGTCTGTTGGATTTCTGTCCGAGGTGTTTTTTGCATAGCAAAGCTGCCCTCCCGGTGGAGGGTAACTCTGAAGTGCCTTTTTTCCCTCCACCTGACCCAATCCTCATGTAACCCTCTGATCTCTATTAAGGTAGCACGACTCAGGGTTACGAATGTCCACAGTCACCAATTCTTGTCATGTGCCTATGTATGTATGTCTGATCTCAGAATTGTGTGTACTGAAACTCTAATTTCCCCCTGGGATTAATCTTTGAATTTGAATTGAATTTTGAAATATAAAGTGTTTATTATCTAGTTTGGTTTCAGCCTGCACTTGCAGAATGATTGCTGACACCAAATACATCCCTAGTTCCTCTGTGAAAAGGTGCAACCTTCATGTAATATCAGCTGGTTCTCTCATCCATCAGCTCCACATGTGAAATCATGATAAATGACCCACACTTGTATAGAACCTCTCAGAGTAAGGACTCCAAAGCGCTTTACACTACAGTGGGGCGCACTGGCAGATCCCTCCGACCACCACCAGCAGGCAAGGTGGGTTAAGTGTCTTGCCCAAGGACACAACAGCATAATTCTCTTGTCCAGAGCCGGGATAGAACCTGCAACCTTCCGATTACTGGACAACCCGCTCAACCTGTTGAGCTACTGCTGCCCTAAATCATCCCACAGCAGAACAAGTTGAACAGATTTCATCAAAAACAAAGTTATGTGGAAAAGATCACGTCACTGTGAATCTGCTCTCCTGCCTGGTCTGTAAGAAGCAGCTGAAACTCGAGGGGAGGCGGAGAAAAGGTCGGTGTTTTAGGAAAGCCGCCTTCATGTTTTCAACAGCAGGAGATAGAGTCAGAAGGAACTTGAACACGGGGTGCTCTATAAGATCAGCAGCATCCAAACCCAGATGAGTCAGTGATGCAGCAGAAATCAGAAGTTACTTCAGCTAAAGCAGCTTCAGGATTCATCCTACAAGCTCCAACAACACAAAGGTGTCTGATCGGAATCTGACTGTGGAAAGTTTGTGGAACGGAGATCAGCCAGCAGCTGCAGAGCAGCAGGAGAACGTGGTCATCTGGAGTTGCTGCTGTTCCGAACATGCGGCAGAGCTCGGATCTGATCACACAGAGAGAGGTCAGAAACAAACCGTCACGTTCTAGTCTCTAAAGAAGTTCCTAAACACCAGCAGCAGCACGTCTCCTGGCCCAGAGCGGAAGAGTGGGACGTGGAGAATAATTTATGATCAGTCCACCCACAAGAAAAACAATTAGTCTAATCGAAGTGTTGCTTTATCTGACAAAACCGTGTCTTCTGCTGTTTGGTTTAATAAAACATCCTTGAGTCAATGAAACCCGACTTTTACGAAACAGAAGATCATTGAATGTTGATAAACAACGAAGATAAGGCAACCTTGGTCTTATTTAGAAAATATCTTTTGTGTTATTTATACAAAATTACAAGATGAGCTGTGGGAGACCCTCAGCTGGTACGGAACCAAATTACAGCTCCGTATCTGTTAAAATGACTGATTTATGACAAAGATTAGCTGTGGCGGCCATCTTGAATGGAGTCCACCTCCAAAGTTAATCAGTAACATATTTAAAATGTGAATCATCGTAACATCATTTATGATCACAGGACACGTTGTCTTTAAGATTTGTTGATGTGTTTTTTTTAATTATTTTTGCTTCAATAAAAAAATGTTATGATGTAATTTTTGGTTCTGAGCTGACAAACTATGAATTTGGTCACATGACATCACTCAGGTTTGATTTATTATTGGACAGAGTCACAAAGCGCATGCTCAGAGGAGCTGAACCATTGGTTGGAGACGCTGGCTCTTTCTTTTGTTTTGCAAATGAAGCTGTAAAAGTTTGTCATGTGCGTTGCCATGGTTGCTAGGTGACAGGACATACGTTGAAGGATGGGCTGGATTACTTCCGGTCTTAGTGGCCGGCAAGGAGCCCAGCCTACATGGATCAGGTGGGTCGGGTCCTTTGAAGGACGCAGCCCCTGAACCCGTTTATGCCAGAGGGGCGGGGCTTAAAGCTTACTCTGAAACCATCCACTAGAGGGTGCTGATTTTTATTTTGCATCATTTATGGGTCATGTTGTGTCATTTAATAATAATTTATAATGAATTTTGTATCAGGAGATCTCAACGAGCTACGGGAAAACACAGAAGCATTTGAGGTAAAGCTGGACGCAGAGCTCAGATTTGATTCTCCAGTAAACAGAATCCTGAGAACTTGCTATGTTCATCTCCGGCGGATAGTGAAGATTAAGCCATTTCTGTCGCGTAGTCATTTGGAAACTGTGATCCATGCCTTTGTTACCTGCAGGCTGGATTATTGCAACTCGCTATATGCGGGGCTTAGGCAAGCTCCAATAGCACGCCTCCAGGCGGTTCAGAACACGGCAGCTCGGTTGTTAGCAGGTACCAGGAGGTCTGAACATAGTTCACCAGTCCTAGGTGCCTTGCATTGGCCCCTTGTCTCCTGTCGCATCACGTTTAAGGTTATCCTGTTTGTGTTTAAAGCGTCAAACTCAGGGGCACCGACATACCTGTCAGACATCATCCACCGACATGTCCCGGTGCGTTCCCTTAGGTCAGCTGACCAGAGGCTATTAACTGTGCCCAGGTACAGCTTGAAGTCTCGTGGGAGCCGTACCTTCTCAGTGCTCGGACCAAGGCTCTGGAATGAGCTGCCGGCCGATGTGAAGCAGGCCCAGTCACGTGAGAGGTTTAAAAGCAGACTTACACACCCATCTGTTCTCGTTGGCGTTTAGACATTGAAGTTGGGATTGGGTGGGCAGCGTCACTTTGAATGTTTCTGGATCTGATTCCGGAAACAGGACTGATCTGGATTGCTAAACTGTACTCGGGAATTCTTATTGTATTTGAATGGTTATACAGTGGGGCAAAAAAGTATTTAGTCAGCCACCGATTGTGCAAGTTCTCCCACTTAAAATGATGACAGAGGTCAGTAATTTTCATCATAGGTACACTTCACCTGTGAGAGACAGAATGTGAAAAAAAAATCCATGAATTCACATGGCAGGATTTTTAAAGAATTTATTTGTAAATCAGGGTGGAAAATAAGTATTTGGTCACTAACAAAAATTCAACTCAATACTTTGTAGCATAACCTTTGTTGGCAATAACAGAGGTCAAACGATTACTATAGGTCTTTACCAGGTTTGCACACACAGTAGCTGGTATTTTGGCCCATTCCTCCATGCAGGAATCTCGAGAGCAGTGATGTTTTGGGGTTGTCGCCAAGCAACACGGACTTTCAACTCCCTCCACAGATTTTCTATGGGGTTGAGGTCTGGAGACTGGCTAGGCCACTCCAGGACTTTCAAATGCTTCTTACGGAGCCACTCCTTTGTTGCCCGGGCGGTGTGTTTGGGATCATTGTCGTGTTGGAAGACCCAGCCATGTTTCATCTTCAAAGCTCTCACTGATGGAAGGAGGTTTTGGCTCAGAATCTCACGATACACGGCCCCATTCATTCTGTCCTTAACACGGATCAGTCGTCCTGTCCCCTTAGCAGAAAAACAGCCCCAAAGCATGATGTTCCCACCTCCATACTTCACAGTAGGTATGGTGTTCTTGGGATGCAACTCAGTATTCTTCTTCCTCCAAACATGACGAGTTGAGTTTATACCAAAAAGTTCTACTTTGGTTTCATCTGACCACATGACATTCTCCCAATCCTCTGCTGTATCATCCATGTGCTCTCTGGCAAACTTCAGATGGGCCTGGACATGCACTGGCTTCAGCAGCGGAACACGTCTGGCACTGCAGGATTTGATTCCCTGCCATTGTAGTGTGTTACTGATGGTGACCTTTGTTACTGTGGTCCCAGCTCTCTGCAGGTCATTCACCAGGTCCCCCCGTGTGGTTCTGGGATTCTTGCTCACCGTTCTCATGATCATTTTGACCACACGGGATGAGATCTTGCGTGGAGCCCCAGATCGAGGGAGGTTATCAGTGGTCTTGTATGTCTTCCATTTTCTGATAATTGCTCCCACAGTTGATTTTTTCACACCAAGCTGCTTGCCTATTGTAGATTGACTCTTCCCAGTCTGGTGCAGGTCTACAATTCTTTTCCTGGTGTCCTTCGAAAGCTCTTTGGTCTTGGCCATAGCGGAGTTTGGAGTCTGATTGTTTGAGGCTGTGGACAGGTGTCTTTTACACAGATAATGAGTTCAAACAGGTGCCATTAATACAGGTAACGAGTGGAGGACGGAAAAGCTTCTTAAAGAGCAAGTAACGTCTAAATTAACTTTTTTTTGCTGATGAACTGTATAAATGAGTGTCTAATAGTGTTTAAATGTGTGCATTCTTTATTTTAGCATTTTGGTGCATTTTCTTTAAAAATTAAAAATTCTGTCTAAAAACCACAGTAATGCGCCACCTTCAGCTGAAAACATAGAATTTGAGTCATTTTGAATAAATTTAGCCAATGGCTAAAGAGTAAAATACTACGTAAACCAGTAGAGTACTACGTAGCAGCGCCGTGCCAAAGTTATAAAAGCAACGAGCGTCTCGGCCACGCCCTGTAGCGAGTGGGAGTTGGATTTGCAAGCGAGGAGGTCAGCGGTCAGCATTAGCATATAGCATTAGCATTTCCTAGTCTTTAGCATAGCTTTTAGTGTTATAAATACTTATTTAGTGTTAGTTTGGCTGTTGGATATTGTAGTTTGGTTAGTGTTTGGCTGGTAGTGTAATTGGGAAAGTAGTTCGGGTTTAGTGCTCCATATCGTGTTAGCATGGTGAGATGGTGTAGTGTAGCATGGTTGCGATGGCTCTGTGGGCATTTTACCCGCGATTCTGCACGCCTCCGTTTGAAGAGGGAGGCTGTGCCCACCGTGGCTCTTCCGCGATTTAGATGCAGCCCACCGACTCTGCTCCCCCACCACGGCGGGCTCCAGTCTGAGGTGAGTCAGCTAAATAAACGTTTTAACATCTTCTAAAGACAATTCCCTACCTAAATGCAAAGTCTGAGAGACGTGGTTCACTTCCTTTAGCTAGTCAGTTGGTAATTCTGCAACAGTGGCTCTAACTAACAGCACTAGCTGACAGACAGCATTACAGCGTGAAATCCAGCTTGTGACCCGGTTCTGTAAGGAATTCTGTTCAGGAGGTCGCATTTCAGGCTCGCCACATCATGTGTGACTGACTTTTACGTTATAACAACGATCACACACTAGGAATGTTATAAAGCGCCTATATAGGAGATTATTTTGTATATTATCTGACTTTATAAACTCCCAACAACAATGTGCTTCCATTTTTTTTTTCAGGCTAAATCTACCCAAGACACTGGCTGTCAGACTGATTTAGCTGCAAGAATGCACTTGTCCAGGCTGACGTGAAACCTTCCCTGTAGCAAAGGTGAATTATTTTTAATAATCTTCTATGTAAACATTTTATTATTACCTTCTAGTTTTAATTTGTTTTACAGATTATTGTTACACGTGATTTTATGCTCTTTTAAACATTTATAAATGTGCTGCTTCTTTGTTTTTACATAGCCAGCCAGAATGGAGTTCACAGCCGCAGTGTGTCTGGTGACCCACGGGGACCATGATGGAAATTCATCTTCCAGAAATCCCAGAGCAGCGTCCACACCCCCTGAAAAGACCAAGGTGTGAGGTGTCTGCTGTTGATTCCAGCTTCCACCTCAGTGACAGTGCAAGCTCAGTAAACTGTTCAAGGTAAAAAAAATTAAAACATTTCAGAATTTTTAAGATATTAACAATTAAATAAGTATGTGATTACATCATGAAGGAGGCTACTGATTCTGCCCCCGTGACACTTGGTGGTGACGTGTGAGCTGATTCACCTGGAAAATAACTTTTACATTAAATATTTTGTTTTTGCTATCAAAAGTAAATTAACTAATAACCTGCATTATTGCAGGACACTCGGCAAAATATGGACTCTACACCATGAGGCAGGCACACGTTAATACTCTATAAGAGCACATAAGGTGAGCAACACCACAGATTATTATTATTATTGTACGCTGTCCTGGATTTGTTTTCTTTCTGCATCTCATCATTAGCCTGGCTGATCACCTGATAACTCCTGTCATCTGGTTATGACAGCATGAGGATGTCCTCACACACCTGTAACCTATCAGCTCATCTGGCAGAATAGAGAGAAGAGACAACACCACATCTCCTGTTCCTGGAAAGCCTTCAGCCTTCCTTCGATGACTGAGAACCTCCATCAGCTCTGTCTACTGTCTGCCTACAATTATTATAATAAATATTGTGTTTGACAAGTTTTTTGTGCTGCCAAATATCTCATATAGATTCGTTTTGATATTTTAATGGATATTTATAAATTACATTATCACATTTTTGTTGCATGTTTAACTAGCTCTATTGTGATGAATTAAACTAGCACCTCACTGTTAAAAGCTCGTTTTAATTTCAAGCATGTTTAAGTATTTATGGACATGAACAAAAACAGGAAATATATAAATTGAGATTTATTTAATTAATATAACAAATAAGGGGGAAAGAGTCATTGAAAGGCACATTCTTCCGGAAGCTCCTGATCCTGACGACACCAGCAGGAGACCAGCTGCAGACACCAGAGGACCTAGAACCAAGAGAGCAGCTGGTATCAGTAAATAAATAAATCAGGGCAGTTTTAGTGAGCTGAACACATTACAGAATAATTTTCTCATGAGGTATTTTCATAACTTTATATGCAGCAGACTGTAACTTGAGCCCAGGGCTACCGGAGAGCTGCTATCCAGCACGTTTCAGTGGATTTTCCTGCTTTAACAGGTTAGATTAGCTGTTAAGCAGCTCAGCTATTTGTTGCTGATTAAAACCAGGTGTGCTGAAGCAGATAAACCTCTAAAACATGTTAATACTAGCTCTAGGCCTGTGGAGACAAACCCTGCAGCTAATCCAATGCTATGGCTAACGGCTACTTACCATTCAGAGGTGGTTCTGTTGGGTCGGTTCTGGGAGTTTCAGGCAACTCACAAGCTCAAAACAATAAGGCTCAGGTCCGCTTGTCTCCTCCAAATAGACTTGGTCCCTTTCTTCTCGAGTGTCTGGGTAAGGAGGGGGAGAAACGTCCTCCACTTCTAATGACTGCTCAGAGTGAAGGGAGCTAGCATCGTCTAGTTAGCCGTCATCTTCGTCACTGCCGCGGCTCCGCCCTCTCGGTCCTCCAGGCAACGCCTACTAATGTTGCATTTTTTAAAATTGATACGTGGGTGGAGAAGGACTCCAAGGCTCAATTGACCCGCTCTTTAAAGAAGACGTTACAGGTCTGTGAGAGCCAGGGATTTTCCTTGTTTGAAGTGACCAAATATTTATTTTCCACCCTGATTTACAAACAAATTCTTTAAAAATCCTGCCATGTGAATTCATGGATTCCTTTTCACATTCTGTCTCTCACAGGTGAAGTGTACCTATGATGAAAATTACTGACCTCTGTCATCATTTTAAGTGGGAGAACGCACAATCGGTGGCTGACTAAATACTTTTTTGCCCCACTGGATATGTTTGTTTTATTGCTGTGTTTATTTTTATTGGTGTACAGCGCTTTGTTTGTCCGCTTTGGGCATGTGAAAGCGCTTCATAAATAAAGTTGATGATGATGATGATGATGATGATGATGATGAGACTTCAACATGTAGGTTAAAAGGATTACTAGCTAAGCATTAACTAGGATTTAGTTATCAACAGTGTTTTCTTTGGGTTTTAGTCAAATCTGTCCCGTGGATTCAGAGACTTTCAGCTCACGGAGACAGGTTTAAATGCCGTGGGTCAGGCTCGATAATCTGTACTGAACATGTGTGTTGTGGTTGACCCTCAGCTCCTACAGCACCAGATCTGACCTCCATGGCTGTAAAAAGGATTCAAATGTAAACAGTTTTGTTTGCAAAAACCTACAGCATCTATGTAGCATCTATTAATGCTAATCAGTTGTAGATGTTTTTGATAGTACATCATAAACATGAGATATTTATTAATGAACACACAGACACAGACAAAAACAGTATGGTCTGTTCCTCTGGCTGAATCCAAAGCTCTAATGACTTCAGGTGAGTCCAGCACATTAGGCTGTGAGCCTCTGATTTATTATCATCAGTAAATGACCTCAACAGGTTAGTTCTGCAGCTAGCTCGTCTTCAAAGACAGTCAAGCCTTTAAAATGTGAAAATTAGACATCAAATAAGAACGAAGTGTTTGAGAAATCACCGGCGAGAAGTGTTGGACACCCACGAAGAAAATCAGGCACAAAAAGGATAAAGAAAGAGTCCAGGCTTTTAAGGGCTGTTGGAACTTTTCCAGCCAACTTTCCCTGGAAGCAGCTCCCAGCTAGTGGGCATGTTTCTAATGAAAGGCTTTTAGGGGATATTGATTTTTTTTCTATAAGTACGGCAGCCTGCTTTGACCTTGAGATACATCCGGCCGCTTATGCAGATGGGAGAAAGGATGCAATTGAAGAAAAGTCTACCCTGTGTTTGTGTCTATATTTATGTTTTTATTGTGTGTGTGTGTGTGTGTGTGTGTGTGTGTGTGTGTGTGTGTGTGTGTGTGTGTGTGTGTGTGTGTGTGTGTGTGTGTGTGTGTGTGTGTGTGTGTGCGTGCATGCGTGCGTGCGTGTGTGTGTGTGTAAGAGAGACAGAGACCGCCCGGATGACATTTTAGAGGTTACGTCACGCGCTAATGAGCTAAGTATCTGAGCAGGTCCCAGGTGGCGCAGGAGACAGATCTGATTTCACTTCCTGTCCTCGGCGCCTCACTCTGCTCCTCACACATCATTCATCCACATATCTGCAGCGTAATCACTTGTGCAAAAAGCCTCTCCTGTATTCTTCAGAGTGAAGAACGCTGAGATGCAAGTCAGCGTTTTTCACTCTGTGTGACCAGAGCTGGGAGTTGTCATTACACTAATGCACCGCCGCTATCTAACAATGGATCTGCCACCCCGGGAGGGGGTACAGGAGGAGGTGGGGGCTGGACCTTCCTGATGCACACAATACAGACCTCACCATAATGGACTGCCCTACATTATAACCTGACATGTCTTGGTTTGTTCAAAATGTGCAATTACTCATCATTATCCTTCTGGAGCAGCAGGTCTCATCTAGCTGAGACGACCTCGCCACATATCTGCAAAGTCACTGTTTGTGCATTTAAATGAGTGCTTCAGCTACCAGTGTGGTTCTGTGTTGAAGTTAAAACAAATGACCATCTAACCTGTTGAGATGGCTTTCTGAACAGCCTCTATACAGAGAAAGAGAGTTCACATCCTACAGGACTGATGTGCAAACAGGCAGTCTGAATTCAGCCAAGAGCCAAAGTGTCCTACGACAAATCCGTCAGCCACAGCGAAGGATGGAGGTCTCGTTCACCTGTCCGCTAAATCTGCTGCGGTCTCCAGTGTGAATGAATGTCCGGGGTAATGTTGCGCAATCATGTCGTTTTTATAACAGATTACACGATGACGGCATAAAGGGGTATGGGGGCGGTCTCTGTGATGTCACGGACTCTCGTTTATCTTGGACATAACTTGCTTTTATTGCGATTGAAGCCACGATCGTTGAGTTTTTTTAGCAAACCGCTCCTGACGGTGTTTGTCCCCATCAGTCCTCTGATGATCTGAGCTTCAGCTCCAACGGAGAGACACTCATGCTCCGGTTGCCGTCTCAGCTGATTTCATTTCCAATATATTTGCCGGCTGGAGCTCGCCATTAACTCCCCACGTCGTCACGACACCTCCCTGTTGCACCGTGGCACAAGAGCCGTTTATAAGACAGACCATTACCGCAATATTACTGGCAAGTGAGGCAGAACGAATGCCGCAAAATTCATGCAACGCCATGCCGGCATGGCGTGTTTATGAGACACACCGTTGTGGTAATTTTACGCTGGTTTGCCGGCGCCATGTGTCTTGGAAAACGTACGTTTAGTTTACAACAGTATTTACCGTTAGAACATCTTCTGGGCTCAGAATCAGCTGCTTGACTTGTCAAGTCCGCCATTTCACACAGTCCCACCCCCGCCTTGCTGAGTGGACTTTTTAGCACAACAGTGCCCTCTAGTGGTTGGTAGATGTTAACATAAAGCCAGTGTCGTGCCCAACAGAATAAAAATTTTGATTATTTATCTTTTTAAATATAGCTTTAAAAAGAGAAACTGCATTCGTTCTGCACACCTCTGAACGCCCCGTGGTGGTATTTTTTTAATATAGCTTTTTATTAAAATGTTTTATATTCTAACTTTGAAAATTGCCAACAGCACCGCCGTTGCCCCCTCCAAAACAGTATTTATCGGCAGACACAAAAAAGATTGAACAATGCCGTGCAGAAAAAAGTCTGAAAACATGAACGTTTATTCACCCGTGACTGAAGGAGTGCATAGATATGCAGCGAGAGTTTTATTCGTGGACGGGAACGATGAGAAACGTGAGTTTAAACGTGCCGGTTGCATGAAGAGTTGGAAGAGAACGAGGGACATATCAGTCCATGTTACAATGTCTCTGAAATACATTAAAACTATGTTAACACAATAGTTACGCTATCGTGGACCGGATACGTGACTGTGATGGTGGCATGATGCCTCAGAACAATGCTACGCCCTCTGTTGTTCGTTTGGGGAATTGCTTTGCAACACTCCTCAGCTGAAGGAGAAGTCCGAATGTAAATGTCTCCCTCACAAAACTGATGGGGCCGTATAAATTAGGCTTTACATTTTCTCCTAAACATGCAAAATGTTTGTCCTAATGCTAATGGTTAGCTTCTACTAGCCAAGATGTACTCTGACCTCTCTTGGCTGCTAAACTCAACCTTCCCCGGTCACAAGCCAAACTAGGCGTGGCCATTTATGCAAATGTTCCCTGTGATGTAGCCGAGACTGTCTTTTTCTGGCCCAACTGTTTTCTCGTCCATAACAACTAAAGCAGTCGACGGGGGCCAGAACTATTTTCACCTTCAGCGTGCATAGGAAACCGACGCAGAAATGACACAGGACCTTTAAGACCTTTAAGGTGGCAGAGGAGTTAAGTTCCCACCTCATAACTAAAGGGTTGCAGGTTTGAGAATTTGCTCAGTCTGTTGCAGTCGTTGTGTCCCTGGGCCAGACACCACCCCCTTGTCTGCTGGTGGGGGTCAGGGGGACCAGTGGTGCCTGTGTGCAGCAGCCTCGCCTCTGTCAGTGCACCCCGGGGCAGCTGTGGCTATATGGTAGCTCATCACCACCACCGTGTGAATGTAGGCGCTAGTGGGTGAATGACTGGTTGTGCTGTAAAGCATCTTGGGGGGCTGTATAAATACAGGTTGTTTACCTTTGAAGTTTTCTGTGGTGGTTTTTGGGCCCAGTTGTTGTGTTATTGGATTTCACAAAATATCCCAGAAACCTGACGTAGGCGCTCGCTGCCCCCGGGTTACGACTGTTTGATGTTGTTGTTCTCGGGTCGCTGAGGCAGGCGTGTGAACACCGAGCGGGTTCTGGGTCAAAACCCAACAACAGGTGGCACCAAGTAAACAAAGACAGTCAGCAGAAGACAGTCTGAGCTCTCTGTCTCCACACTCCTCAGTAAATCGCTCAGGTCTAATTGACTCTGGTTTTCTAACAGCAAACAGGGCAGGTGACATTTGTTAACAAGCTCAGAGATCTACGAGCTGTGGCTGAGAGAGAGAGAGAAGACAGCTGGTTGTGAACCGCCGTGGCTCAGAGCGTTGATTTGTCCCTCTGCTGCTGGAAAAGGGTGAGAATGCTTTATCTCTCTGAAACGGCACCAAACGGAGCTGGTATTTAAACTGAGACCCGGGGGAGGAAATCATCCTACATGCAGCTTCGTGCTTATTCTAAAGTGGTCTAAAAGAAAAGTCTGCTGTTCTTTCAGGGCAGCTCTGTGAAAATCTGTTCAGCTACAGCGACTTCCCTCCAGGCTGTTCTTATAGAACTCAGCTGATTGAGAGTCTGGGCTTTAAAAGCGTGCAGCCTCAGTTTCCCTCACAGGGCAGTTTGCGAACTCAGCTGGTCAAACACAACTCCAGACTTGCACAAAGCCGTCCCAGTTCCCAAAAAGTCATGAAGTTGCAAAAAAAAATAAATCAAAATGGAAGGCAAAGATGAGAAAATCCCACATTTAATGGGTAAAGGAGGATTTTACCCCAGGACACCTGTTTAGAAAAAGGCAGAGACTTTTGAAAATATACACATAATGTTAAACGTAATGCTAGCAAAACATGAGGCAAACTTCAGAGAGGAAAAGTAAAGGAAGAAAAGATCAACAACTGCATATTTGTTAGTGATGAAGATGCACAGAGCTTGGTGAGTTTATCAGCTTTTAATATTTCTGTCTGAGAGCCGTGATCCCCGCTCCCTCGCTGGAGGATAAATCTGTAGAGGCGATCACAGCATTGACTCAAGAGCACTTCAAAACGTCCTTATTAGAGAACACAATTCATCACTGCGTCCAACACAAAGTTACTTCACCGTGCAAAGAAAAGGAAAAAAACCTGGAATGTTGTCCACTAAAACTACTTCATGAGGATTTCTATGGAGTTAGTATTGGGAAAATGTTTAATGTAACTTTCATTTAGTAGCACGTAATTCTCTTTTCTCTTGCCTACTCCGGGTCGGGGGAGAGGTCCTACCTCAAGTGGAGGAGTTTAAGTATCTCGGGGTCTTGTTCACGAGTGAGGGTAGGAGGGATCGGGAGATCGACAGGCGGATTGGTTCGGCGTCTGCAGTGATGCGGACTCTGAGCCGATCTGTCGTGGGGAAGAGGGAGCTGAGCCAGAAAGCCAGGCTCTCGATTTACCGGTCGATCTACGTCCCAATCCTCACCTATGGTCATGAGCTTTGGGTAATGACCGAAGGAACGAGATCGCGGATACAAGCGGCCGAAATGAGTTTCCTCCGTAGGGTGGCCGGGCTCAGCCTTAGAGATAGGGTGAGGAGCTCGGACATTCGGGAGGGACTCGGAGTAGAACCGCTGCTCCTCCGGATCGAGAGGAGTCAGTTGAGATGGTTTGGGCATCTGGTCAGGATGCCTCCTGGACGCCTCCCTGGGGAGGTGTTTCGGGCATGTCCTGCCGGCAGGAGGCCCCCGAGTCGACCCAGGACACGTTGGAGAGGTTACATCTCCAATCTGGTCCGGGAACGCCTTGGGGTCCTGCCGGAGGAGCTGGTGGAGGTGACCGGGGAGAGGACGGTCTGGAGCTCCCTAGTTGGGATACTGCCCCTGCGACCCGGACCCGGACCCGGATAAGCGGAGGAAGACGACGACGACGTAATTCTCTTTTTGTAACGCAAACCTTTCATTTTTTAACTTGCAGGAAAAAACTATGTTAAAGTTTCAAATCACAACTTTTAAAACAGTCATGAGTCTTGGATTCCTGTCCGTTCATGGCCAGAGGGCGGAGGTCTGTTGTACTGCTCACAACCAAACTTGCTTACATTTTCACTCTTTACCAGTAGGCGGCAATCATTTTTAGAGAAACTAAACTGATATAAATCAAGAACTTACATGTTGAATTAGCACAGGATGTCATATCCGAGACACATGATTGGCTGATAAGACAAAGCCTGTCACTGGTTCTTTGGGAAGGAAGCTAGAATTGGGACAAAATGTTTTGTACTTGTAGACTTGAGTTTTGTAACTGTAGACTGAGATGTGTGTTTTGAGAGTTGTGATTTGAAACTTGTTCATGGATTTTTTCTGCAAGTTATAATATTAATGCTTTACGTTACGTGCCAAACGTTACATGTTACACAACACGACTTTCATCCACACTGGGAGTCTCAGCCGTGGAGCGGCTTCTCCACCATCCTCCTCCCTGGACTCAGGAGATCACTAAGTCTTTTGAGACTTCAAACGTTTGTATATCCCATCCGCCATTAAACCAAAAAAAAAAAAGGTTTGATGTTTGATATCACTATTTGGTGTCATATATGATGTTCCTCTCCACTGCCAGGATTAAAGCCATAAAAACGCTGCTGCACTTCTCGAAAGATGCTGGGTGTAAATAAGGTGTTACGTCACATGTGTTGACGTAGTCTACAAAGATACAAAATCAAATCGCTGCAACAATCTTTTGTTTTGAAACTTTTACACTGAAACGATGTGTGATTTCCTGTCTAGCCCTACGTTATTTGCGAAAATTGACGTGCCCCAGAAGTGGCTTGCGGCAGAAATAGAATCTGATTCTATTTGCAGCAGTGCAACGCGGCCAGACGCTTCTGCGACGTGCCTGATCATTTCCACCGCGGCTGGTTTGAATCAACCCTAAAGACTGTAATGGATTCTGTTACAAGCAGTGACATTCTGCTGTTGTTCCGCATTCACTGATGCCTCCAGTGTGATGTAGGCTCAGAGGTGGAAAGAGTACTAAAATGTCCTACTTAAGTACGAGTACCAATACTTTGATAATTTTTTACTCAAGTACAAGTAAAACGTATCGTAAACAAAATGTACTCAAAGTAAAAGTTACTTAGTTACATTTTTGTATGCGTAAGGATGGCTACATCTAAGTAGTGCTAAATCACAACGCCAGTTCACAATTCGCTCGTGTGCGCGCGTACACACACACACACACACATCCAAACTTGCACAGCTTGAAGGAGGGATTTCTATCCAGTCAGTGAGAACAGGACGTGCACATTGATTGGACGAGGTTTTTCTAGGATGGTAAGTTTCAATTGTGATTAAAATTATTCTTTATTTTGAGAAAAAATAATTTTTAGAAGCCATCAGTGTGTGAGGTATCTCAATGTTATCATGACAAAACTCTAACATGAGACTGTGCTCTAACCTGTCACATAACAAGCTAAATGCAGTCAAACATCTCAGATGGAGCGTATGACAGCTGCTAACGTCGGCCCTGCCCTACTTTACCTCTACATTACAGTTCCTTTATCCATGTCCATCCTAGAGCTCCTCTCTGACCTTCATGCTTATTTAGAGCAGCTGATGTTTAAAGTTAGCAGAGTTCATCCTTGGTGGTGGGTTCACTCACTCATTTAACCCTTCACCACTGAAATCAGTTTGTTCATTCCAATCCTCCTAAATAATCCTCCAATCATCCAACTGGAATCCTTAAGGGTCCCGTAACGTCCATCCTGTCAGAACAGGCCTTGGGAGCCCAGGTGTTACTAGAACTAACGGTGTCTCCTCACCAGCGTGAGCCTCCACACTGTGAAGGTTGGTCTCCAAACATGAACTTCAAATTCCTGCATTTATCTCCTCTTGTAACACTTTAACATGTTTTAAAAGGCTTGTATCATGATAAGTTACCCCTCCCAGACCAAAGATAAGATAAAACATTATCATAAACACTGCAGAGACGTCATTATGTATGAAATATGTTATTTTCCTGAGCCGTTACTGCAGCCAAGATATAAGATGCATGGATTTGATGAAACCACGCTGTCTCCTGCAGTCCTATATGTGTAATACACACACACACACACACACACACACACACACACACACACACACACACACACATTGAACTGCTTTAGTAATAATTTAATCTCTTCTTCTGGAGTAAAATAAAGAAACAAGCTAAATCATCACATATGTGTGGCATCAAGGAGCATCTTCTGAGTTCAAACACAGGGATGGAGCACAATGTTTACACCTGAACAGTATCAGGATGTTTTAACTCACAGAGGCCTGCAGGTATCCTGTTTTATGAGCAAAGTGCTGAGAATCCTGCTTGTTAGGAGCGCTAAACGTTATTTTGCCGCTGCCGTGCGGAGCGGTAGAGAAACACATTTCAAACACGGAACCGAGTCCGGCTACCGAACCGAGCAGAATTCTGATGACGTCACACCGGTGCGCGAAGGTGCGGGATCCAACCCACAGGAGAGGAGGGAGAGAGGAGGTGAACAGCGAGTTGAGGAACTGAACCGATGTCTTTGAGCTAAAGTGTACACCCCCACACCACCCCCCCCCCCCACGGTTTAGACGCGGCGCTTATGCTGTAATGGTCTACGTCTGCATCTCCCCCCATGTGTCTCCTTGTGTTCTCCATTCGTCTCTAGTTTCTCCTGTTGTGTGTCCTAGCGCCCTCTTGTGTCATTGTCTACGTCTTTCTCATGTGTTCCCAGAGCTGCAGTCCCTCTAGGTTTCCTTCCCCCCCAGGTATCTACCTCCAGGTCCTGTGCTCCCCGTGGTCCTCCTTAGTCACGCCCCTGTGGTTTCTCTTTCTGTGTTCCCTGTTCTACAACCCTCCAAATCATCTCTCCCAGGTCCTGTGTCCCTTCAGTCTTCCCCAGTCATCCCTATGCAGTTTTTATAGTTTCAGCTTTTCATTTTATTAGTGTCTTTAGTGTGTTTTTTCCCACCGGTGTTTGTAGTTTTCCTTCCCCGTAGAACATTAGTTATGTGGTTGCTTTTCTTGTCTTTAGGTTTTTCTCTTAGGTCATGTTAGTTTCCTCCCTGATTAGTTAATTGCTTTCACCTGGTTCTCTCCACACACCTGCAGCCTATCTGCCTCCCATCATGCCCCAGTGTATAAAGCCCTGTCTTTGTCTCAATATCTTGTTGGTCCACTGTTGTGTGTCAGCGTTGTTTTGTGCTCTATGTGAGCTTTTGTGCCTCGTCTCGTGGTTTGTGCTCTTTGTGAGCTTTCGTTGTCCTGGTGTTCAGGATTTTGGTTTTTGGCTTCCTGCCCTTTTTGGATTTTTGGTTCCTCATCCTAAATAAAAGGATTTTACTTTTAAACGGCTCCTGCCTCGTGTCATCTGGGGTTTTCTGCATCTTGGGTTCTAACCTCCTCCTAACCTGCAACGTGACACATGCAGGCATCTTTTTCTGTTCCGACGCTGCTACACGTAATATTTTTAATTTATTAAGCCTATAATTTGTTTTTACTCAGTAACGGATATGATTTAAATTTAGAGAATTACAATTCTTTTTTAAAAACGTACTCAAGTTAAAGTAAAAGTACAGCTTTTAAAAACGACTTAAAAAGTATAAATATACAAAAAAGCTACTCAATTGCAGTAACGTGAGTAAATGTAATTCGTTACTTTCCACCTCTGAATAGGCTTTAGTCAAGAAACTTAGAGAATAGAAATGTAAACTCGAAAAAGTGCACATGGGGTCTCTTAGACCCCACCAGGACTGTAAGTAGCTACATTTGGACCAAGACCATGAAAATGCTCACAGGAGTACTCACAGCTCCTGGATTAGAGAAGAAACTGAAAGTCGTGAAAAATCAATAAAAACATGTGGTCCATTGGACTCCAGTAGGAACGCAGGTGGGTGGAAACTAAAAGTTATGTTGGGTGATAAACTATGGAGCTAGATTTGGGACAAAATTACACGTAGATTGTACACTTGAGTTTTGTAACTGCAGACTGAGATGTGTGTTTCAAAAGTTGTGATTTGAAACCTGCATATTGAATTTTTTTAGGACTGCAAGTTACAAAACGTCATGTTACAAAATGAGAATTACATGATACAAAATTAAAGTTACAGTTGCAAAACACCTTACAGGTTACATGTAATACTTTCCTAATCCTAGCTCCATAAGCATGCTGCTTGTTGAATGTAACTTGTAGCCAATCAGGAAACAAGGTGATGGTGCACGCTCCTCCTCTGCCATGTTTCTTTACTCCAAAATCACGTTTGAGCTCGCATTGTTTTGTGAGATTTCTTGTCTGACCGGGGAATGTCCGTGTGTGAGATCTCTCTAGGTGTGGTGTGTAGTTTTTGCAGTGTGGATGCACACCATACACTGCAGAACAAAAACCGTTAGATCCATGATTTTTTTTATCACCCCAAATATGGGCTCAAGGTATGAAATTTGTTCAACAATTTAAAATTCCTATTTTCTGAACCACGACTAAGAAAAGCTTTTTTACCCATATTTGAGTTTAGTCGTCACAATCACACAAGATTTAAATGAAACCTTTTTAAATAACAAAATTGTAACAGCGTTTGTGTAAAACTCGTCGTCGTCTTCCTCCACTTATCCGGGTCGCGGGGGCAGCATCCCAACTAGGGAGCTCCAGACCGTCCTCTCCCCGGTCACCTCCACCAGCTCCTCCGGCAGGACCCCAAGGCGTTCCCGGACCAGAATGGAGATGTAACCTCTCCAACGTGTCCTGGGTCGACCCGGGGGCCTCCTGCCGGCAGGACATGCCCGAAACACCTCCCCAGGGAGGCGTCCAGGAGGCATCCTGACCAGATGCCCAAACCACCTCAACTGGCTCCTTTCGATCCGGAGGAGCAGCGGTTCTACTCCGAGTCCCTCCCGAATGTCCGAGCTCCTCACCCTATCTCTAAGGCTGAGCCCGGCCACCCTACGGAGGAAACTCATTTCGGCCGCTTGTATCCGCGATCTCGTTCTTTCGGTCATTACCCAAAGCTCATGACCATAGGTGAGGATCGGGACGTAGATCGACCGGTAAATCGAGAGCCTGGCTTTCTGGCTCAGTTCCCTCTTCCCCACGACAGATCGGCTCAGCGTCCGCATCACTGCAGACGCCGAACCAATCCGCCTGTCGATCTCCCGATCCCTCCTACCCTCACTCGTGAACAAGACCCCGAGATACTTAAACTCCTCCACTTGAGGTAGGACTTCTCTCCCGACCCAGAGTTGGCAAGCCACCCTTTCCTGGCCGGCCGGTTGTGTAAAATTGTAAAATATAAATTGAAACTTTTTTTGAGCTGCTTAAACTCTGAATGATGTTTCTACTATGATGTCTACCTGAGCTTTTGAGCTCCAAAAGGGGCGGGGCTTTCTCGCCTTTTATAAAAAAAAAGAACGGTTTGAAAATTCCTCACAGTTTTATTAAATCCAAAGTTAATAACGTTTCAGAGTTGAATTGTACATTTTTAAGTTATTTATCTGTTGTTTGTTTTTAAAAAGGTGCATTATGTAAGAATGAAGTAATACTGACTTCCTGTGGTCAATATTGGGTACTGCAGTCAATGTTTTTAAACAAAAAGTGACTCTGTTACTCCTTTTCCGTGAGTTTCATGGCTGTTGCCAGTTATGGATCAGAGCCAGAGATTCTAGATGACGAGTGAAGATGAGTCATACACAATATGTTGATGAATGGATCTATACATGTCACTGCAATATTGAATTGTTGCTATTTGAAAAAGGAGCTACAGTCACGGTTAGCATTGTATTCCCCCAGTCCTGTCCAACTTTAAAGCTATCAGAATTAACGTTTGAGGGCTGCTGACAAGCCTTACAGTTTTACTCTCACAGGTGGAGCAGCATAGTTTCAGCTTGATACCAAAACGTCATTAGAAATATTTTCTTTTTTAAATCCCAATGGACAGAGACAGAAATGAAAGAAAAATGAGTGAGCAAAAAGGAAGAGGTGGTAGTGGGGAGTTCATAAAAAAAACAATAAAGGATGTACAAGAATCTGCTGGAAAAGAGAAGAAGGGGGGGGGGGGGCACACAAAAATACAGCAGAACCTAAAAGTCACTGCGCCAACCGCACAATACAGCAACAGTTGTTGCTGAAAAGCACACAGTAAAAATTCATATTGCATTTAGTGCCAACCACTGCCTTGGGTTATGTTTCAAAAGTCCATACTTGAGAGTGAGAGCACCATGTGAGCACCTGTGTGCGTACATGCACTTGTGTATGTGAGGTTTCTCTATATGAGTGGTCAATAGTGAGTATGATGGGGCCACAGACCTGCCCCCCAAAACCCGTGGAAGATGGAGGATAACCAAGCCCCACAGATACTGAGGTCTCCCCCGGAGTGCGGAGACCCCAGGGAGACTTCAGCCAGAGAAGCCTCAACAATCTTCCCGAGAGAATTTCACTGTTAGCATTGTTAGCTCAACATTAGCACTTAGACTTATTCAACCAATATTAAATTTAAACATAAAGCCACGGGCCATTGTTGCATTACAAATGCAGACACTGCTTTGTCAGCCGGCGCAGACTCTGCAACCCCACGGACTCTCAGATTGTAAACAAAGACTACGTCCCTCTTTGGCTTTTTTAATATGATAAAAACTGGCAACCCCTCAGCTGAGAAGGAAATTTGTTTTAGTGTTTCCTTCCTTCCAACATGATTCAGACAGTAGACTGTTTTGAGACTATTTCTCTGTAGATTTCTTACATGTTGTACCTTTAAGTTGTGGGACATGAAAATCGAGGACAATCTTCTGGCACTGTCATTAATAAAACCATAATTTGCTAACTACAGTGAATATTCTTGTGAGTACATAGTTGGCACGCTGTTTCAAAACCAAGCACCATCAGACCCAGAGATTTATTTCAGTGAAAGCAAAGGTTCTGCTTTGCTAAATGGAACATCTCTCAGTATAAGCAGGGATGACATGGCCAACTGGGTTTTATAGAGCTGTTTGGTTCCTAATAGAAACATCAGCTATGCCCATAGTTCCCTTAATAACCTCAGTATAAATAGATTGTATCTTTCTTTGAGAAATCTCGATCTAATAAAAATGTTCTCATGGATTAAATTGGACAAACTGCGTCCAATCATCAGCGCCAGAGATGTTATCCCTTATTTGATATAATAAAATGACGGTGATGTAGATAGAGACAGACATTTTGAAACATGATGACGAGTTGGGATTTTTTAAATATTGGCTTAAAGAGCAAGTCACCCCCTACCAGTCTTTCTCCACTCCCACTTCCTGCTTGAAAAATGCAGCAAATGCTGTTGCCTGGCAGACCGAGAGGGCGGAGCCACTAACAAATACAAACACAGGCTCACAATGACATTGTGACATCATATGGTACCAGCTAACATCATAGGGTACCTCTTAGCCAATAGCAATGGCAGATTTAAACTGAAATGCAGTGCAGAGTTTTTACCTAAAGAGGGCACAACGTGCAGAATATTAAAATTTTAACTAAGATGCACTAAAGTGCCAACATACTGACTGCATGTGTCTACAGCACGATCCGACACTCATTTAAATAGATTATCAGCAAAAAAAAGTTGATTTGGGGGTGACTTGCACTAAATAACCTAAAAATATGTATGGAGGGATGGAAAATATCAGCAGTCCAATAACTGAATGTGAACGAGCAGCTTCATCCAGAGTTCTTGGTTTTATTTACGACACATTCAGCCTCCCAAAAGTTTCATTCAGGAGCGTTCAGGCAGAGCCAGATGATCTTTAACTGAACGTCAGACTGTTTCAGCAAACCCAGCTCCCGGCCTGACAACGTGTTTTCAGGAAGCAGCAGTTAAGAAAGTCAAAGGATTCATGAAAAGTAAAGTAAGTTTTATGACAAAAACAGACAATTTATGGAAAAAACTACAACATCTCAGTTGCTGATCTGATTTCTTAGTCTACGTTGAACCTAAAGAGCTTTGGTTGGTTCTTTCTCCTGATCCTTTCTCCAATATCTGAGGGTGGTCACATGACCTTTAAAGGTTTATTCATCAGAAAGTGCTTCTAGATGAACGTGGAGCTCGGATGCTCATTTATAAAGCCTTCATCTGAGAAAAGGGAAGGCCGTGTCTGCAAGACAATAACAACAACAACAACAACAAACAAACGGATTCATCGTCTTTGCTCTATAAGAGAAATGCTGACGGTGAGGCTGAAAGGCTTTTATGGTGTGTGTGTGTGTGTGTGTGTGTGTGTGTGTGTGTGTGTGTGTGTGTGTGTGTGTGTGTGTGTGTGTGTGTGTGTGTGTGTGTGTGTGTGTGTGTGTGTGTGTGTGTGTGTGTGTGTGTGTGTGTGTGTGTGTGTGTGTGTGTGTGTGTGTGTGTGTGTGTGTGTGTGTGTGTGTGTGTGTGTGTGTGATCAGTTTAAATCAATTTAAACAACAAAAATGTGAAGCAGCTCTGGTTTTGATTTTAAATTCGGACCTTAGACTTTCCCGTCTGCAAAATCACCTTCACCACCTTCATCATCATCATCATCATCTGCCGGAGTTCTGGGTAAATATCAAACCTTAAACTAGAGATCCACTGAGGAGTACATTTGTAACTCATGGTTATTTGACCAAATAAACTAATGTGTTCATGTTTTTATCTGTTTTTTTTTTTAATAAAAGCTGATTTTATTTTTAGACAGAGTCTGAACAGAAATCATTCAGCAGCTGTGTGGCTTCAGATGAGGTTAAATATATATTTTATTAACAGATAAAAACAGCATCCATCCCAACACAAGCTGGTTTTGTGACGAGCTGTTAATGGGCCTGCAGGCTGGGACTGGTTCCTCTACCTGCTCTGATCCATAATGAGAGAGGGGACCCCCTCTGCTGTCCTCCTGGGTGGAACTTACTGGTTGTGGGGTGAAGAAGAGGAGCAGGGACAAAGTCAGTGATTGTCTCAGCGGAGGGACGCGCTCCAGCGGCTATGTGTTGCTTGTCTCTGCGGGGAAGATGTCCTCGTAAGCGGGCGGCAGCTCGCTGGGAATGGGGTAGGAGAAGGGGAAGCAGTGATTGAGATTCGAGTCTGAGGGGGAGTATCCCGGCAGCTCGATGGACTGGTGTCCTCCACGCTGCACCTCGGCCCCTGTTTCATCCAGCACGTTAAAAACCCCCAGGTTGATGTAGGAGACGGGCTGGAACCCGGAGGAGGAGCAGTCCTGCTCCTCACTGAAGACGATGGCCCCGGCGCTCCGCCGCTGGCTCGGTCTGCTCCGGGAGAACTGCGCCGCCTTGTACCGTTTGATAGCCACTAGGGTGATGAGACCTAGGAGACACTCCAAGGTGCTGAGAACAGTGGAGATGACCAGACTCCGCTGGTACTCCCTCAGCTGCTCGCAAGAAGGGTTCACAATGTGGAAGCAGTAGTGGGAGAACTTCCTGTCCACTAGAGAAGCAGTGTCCCCGTCCACAACGGCGCCGGAGAAGGCGGTGAGGACTCCCAGCAAGAAGACAACAACACCCAGGAGAAAGAAATTCCTGCAACCCGGTTTCTCCGTGCAGCAGATGAGCGCGGAGCCCAGAAGGACCTGGCCGACTCCCACAAGTAGCCCGGAGTAGAACGCCCCGGCCGCGGCGCCGAGGTGGAACTGCGCCTTCACCGTGGATCCCAGCGAGACGCATCGTAATCCAACCACAACTTCGCTCAGGGCGCACACGAAGAGGAGGGTGCTGGAGCACACGGTGCACACTCCGCTCCCACTCAACTTCATTATATCCCACCTCTGCCGCTCTCGAGCCCTCTCCGCGCTTCTTCATCCTCCCTCGTCCTCTCCTTCGTCTCCTCTGGAAACGCGCTCACACCGGGACATCATCTGCCGGTGACTCCTCCGGTTCAGAGCGGGCGAGCCTCGCTGTTGCGTCGTCTCTCGTGCATCCCCGCCGCTTTAAGGGAGCTGTATAAATATTTAATGGCAGGAACGAGTTCCTTTTGTAATCCACGAGGTCCCCGAACGCATCCCAGACCTCCAGACGCGTCCGGCGCTCGTTGGGAGAAGTTTCAGCTCCTGAGGAGAGTCTGACGCGCGTCCCGTCGAGGTGCCGGCGCGAATGGCGCGCGCTGTTTTTGTGTCAGGAGGAGGCGGCTGCTGGTTCCTGATGTGGCCAATGACCCGCAGGCTCCAAACCCTCAAACAGGGAAACCAGAGGGAGAGAGAAGAAGGAGAACTTCTGCTTGATGGTGAGGCCAAAATTCACCAAGAGGCAGACAGATCCGGGAACATGAGGTCCTTCATCCTTCCGGTCAGGATCAGGATTGACAACGCGCACTGAGAGGCTATGAATCTCATTTCACAAGTAATCTCTCAAATAAACTGAGTTCAGCAGAATAGGATCGTGTTCCAACTTGTTCCCTTGGATGTTATTTTGAGTCCCACGGCGTGACGTCATCCTCTTTTTTTATAATTTCTCCCATTTGTTGCTCTGGAGGAGGAGGAGCTGGTGGAGCGATGCGCTGTCCGTGGTGCTGAAACTCCCAACGCCTCCTCCGGTCAAGGTGTGTGTGTGTGTGTGTGTGTGTGTGTGTGTGTGTGTGTGTGTGTGTGTGTGTGTGTGTGTGTGCGTAAGTGCGTGCGTGCGTGCGTGCGTGCGTGTGTGTGTGTGTGTGTGTGTATACATGCTTGTGTGTGTGTGTGTGTGTGTGTGTGTATACATGCTTGTGTGTGTGTGTGTGTGTGTGTGTGTGTGTGTGTGTATACATGCTTGTGTGTGTGTGTGTGTGTGTGTGTGTGTGGCGGTCAAGTGCTTTTTTTAAAAACCTGTGAAGAGTGTGTTACAGTAATCTAGATGGGAGAAGATAAAGGCATGGATAACCATTTCAAGTTCATGTTTTGACACCAGCCGTCGCAGTTTGGAGATATTTTTAAGTGATAAAAACAGTTTTGGGTCAATGTTTTTGAATGATCTTCAAGAGACATTGATTGGTCAAAAACACCCAAATTCCTCAAGTTTGTCTTGATGGCAGAAGATAAATGACCAAGACGAATAAGGGGAGCCATGCTCTCAGGGGCAATGATCAGACACCCAGTCTTTTGAGAGTTTAACGGACGGAAGTTATCTTCTGGCCAGCTGTTAGCTGATAGATACTCAGACAGTTTATGGACAGTTTATCATTAAAGGAGCAGTACAGCTGAATGTCATCTGTATACAGGTGATTATGAAAATAATCAATTATCTGTCCAAGTGGGTGTATGTACAGTAGAAACACAAGTGGACCCAAAACAGATCCTTGGGATACCCCACAGAACAGATTGGTAAGGAATATGCAATGCAAATACGTTTAAAATATATAGGTATAAGGAAAAAAACCAATAGGAAGTCAGAATGATAGATTTTTATATTATTATCAGGATTGTACAAGGTATATTTACCAAGGGCGTAGATTTAGCATGGACGGAGGTGACGTGTCCCCACCATTTTCCAATGATCATCAAATAGTCCCCACCAATAATTTGACCGCCTCCTCTAAAAAAAACAACAAACCATTCAATGTCTCATAACCCTTGAGGTGCAGAAAGGATCAAATGACGTTTTCTGACTTCCTACTTCCGTAACGCATATGGCTAATGTGATTGGCTGCACGTGCTGTCAGGGGAGACGGACGTGAGACAAACTACACCAGCTGTTAACAGCACCAAAGCTCGGTGGAAAACGTTACGGTTGTATGCAAGACTCCTGCGTTTGCAATGCGACATGAGTGACACATGGGGCCAAAAGTGAGTGAGTGTAAGTAAGTGTCCGGAGAGGATGGTAGACGTGCAAATCCCCACCAATGTCAAGAGCCAATCTACACCACTGATCTTTACGGTTAGGACAGGTTTTTATTATTTACTTCCTACAAGCTGAAATGAAACGGGTAACAAGGCTATTTCAAAGTTTTTCTCAATTGTTTACACACATTTTCTGGTACTTGAGACACAATGACCACAACATGTAACCAATTCTGCTAAACTACAAGCACAATTCCTGCTTTGCACTCAAATTGCTAATCTAAAACACACTTTTTCAAAACACTACACACAATTCTCTGCTGTTGGCACAATTTTCATGCAGAAAATATCTTGTTTTCACAAGAAACACACTGCTATTCAAATGTGCACACTGACTCATCACAAAGGCAAACACCCGTCACACAGTTTTACAATCGGCAATCTGAGCTTTAGCATAAAAGGGCAACAGGTGAGCTCTTCTGTTTTGGAGCAATGGGTGCCAACACTGGAAACAGAGGCAGAGCCAGAGGAGTGAGAGTAAGAGGAGGAGGACAGGGAGGACCGTAATCTCTGATGAGGTCTGAGCCACTTTGGTTGATCATGTGGTCACCCATGGTCTGAGGCTGGGCAAAGAGTACAGCCAAATTCTTCTGTCACTAGAAAATGGCAGTACTGCCTATCAATACAATCAGTATTCAATGAGTATAGTAGTAGTATTGCCTGTGGACTGTTTTGTTGGACAGTAAAAATACTATAAAGTCTGTTTATTTAGGAAATGTATACCTAATTTATTTTCACAGTATTTTACAATTTGTTTGGCAGAACTGAAAGATTACCAAAACGAGGAGGTTGGGAACGTCTTCTGTCTCCTGAACAGGAAACTGAAATTATGAACAGGGTCCTAGAAAACAATGCCTTAACATTACGGCAAATACAAAGAAAAACAATAGAAAACAATGACATGTTTCAAAATATTGACAGAGTCAGCTTATCAACACTGGACCTTGTCTTGTTCAGAAATCATCTCAGGATGAAGCAGGTCTACAGGGTGCCATTTGTATGCAATTCAGAAAGAGTCAATGAATTGCAATATAACTATGTGAAAGTGAGTCCCACAAACGATGCATACACTCAACACTGTGTACAATAAATACTACATATTTCAATACTTCAATCATAATGACTGTGCTTCACAATAGTGACCACTTCATGTTTATTTCTGATATTGTCATGTGTGCTTCAGAGAGTCCTTGACGAAGAGAGGATGCACCATAGTATTTTTTTTACTGTAACTGTATACAGTAAATACTTCTGTTGTATGTAGTTTATGTGTATAACTTTGAGTTGGTTGGGAATGGGACATACACTGTGTACAATGTTTTGCGGGGGAAGTAAAATAATTTTTACCATGTATTTATGTGTTCAGAGTGTAAAAACAATATTCTGAAATATTTTACAACACATGTATGTATGTACTGTCTGTAGTAAGTGTAAGACTGAACCAAAAAGGCTTAAGTCATTATGATGAATGGAGAAGAAGTGTTTTCCACTCATCGTAGTGGTTTACACTGAGCACATAAGTGTTCGGCTGGTTCTTATAAATGTCTGTTGAAGGTTTGTGTGTCATTTGACAACAAAATCACATTGTGAGGAGAAATAACATTGTTTTGAATGTGAAGTTTCATTTTGCAGGTTAAATGAGGGGTTTTGCCCATTGTGTGTGTGTGTGTGTGTTTTTTTGGATTTGTGTGTAGAGTTCTGAGAATATGAGGCATGCTTTCAGAAAATGTGTGTAAACAATTGAGAAAAACTGTAATAGTGTCATGTTGGGCTGAAGTTTTAACCCACATGAAAGAATCACACGAGGAGAGAGGTGAGTAAAATATAATGTTTTATGTTATTTTGACATGTCCTGGTCAAAGATAACACCAAGGTTCCTTACTTTGTTCTCGGAGATTAATGTAATGCCGTTCAGGTCAGGTGATTGGCTAAGCAATTTCCTTTTCTGGATTTCTGGTCCAAAGAAGAGAACTTCCGTCTTGTCTTGATTTAAAAGCAAAAAGTTTAGAGTCATCCAATTTTTTACGTCCTCAAGACAAGCCTGTAATCTACCCAACCGATTAGGTTCATCGGGGTTAATGGACAAATATAACTGAGTATCGTCAGCATAACAGGGGAAGTTTATCCCATGCTGTCTAATGATTTTACCAATTGGGAGCATATATATAGTAAAAAGAATTGGTCCAAGCACTGAACCCTGTGGTACTCCACAAGTAACCCTGGAGTATGAAGACGATTTGTCATGTATATTTACAAAATGAAATCTGTCAGACAGGTAGAATTTAAACCAGCCTAACGCTGTTCCTTTGATCCCTACAACATGTTCAAGTCTTTCTACAAGAACATTGTGATCAACTGTGTCAAAGGCAGCACTGAGATCTAACAAGACTAGAACAGACACAAGATTCTTATCTGAGGCCATGAGAATATCATTTGTAACTCTCACTAATGCAGTTTCAGTGCTGTGATACTCTCTAAAACAAGACTGAAATTCCTCAAACAGAGCATTAGTGTTTAAATGCTCACATACTTGGATGGCCACTATTTTCTCCAGGACTTTGGATAAAAATGGAAGGTTAGATATTGGTCTATAATTCATTGGGTCATCTGGACCCAGAGAAGGCTTCTTAAGTGACGGTTTGATAACAGCAACCTTAAAATCTTGTGGTACATATCCATTTACTAAGGATAGATTGATTATATCTAGAATGGGGGCAGTAACCAAAGGTAATGCTTCTTTAAATAATTTGGTTGGGATTGGATCCAAAATGCAAGTTGAAGGTTTAGATGAAGCTAATATTTTTGATAACTCTGAAAGCTCAACTGGATCAAAACAGTTCAAGCACAGATGAGGTTCTACAGTTACCTCTGATGCTGCCTCACTGAGGAAGAAGAAATCGCATTAGGGAGGATGCTAAAGATTTTGTTTCTAATAGAATTAATTTTACTTGTAAAAAATCCCATGAAGTCATTGCTGCTGAGGGCTAAGGGAATAGATGGCTCAGAGCTATGATTCTGTGTAAGTTTAGCAACTGTACCGAAAAGAAATTTAGGATTATGCTTATTCTCCTCAATTAATGCTGAAAAATAAGCAGTTCTAGTTTGTCGAAGCTTATTTTTATAAAGCACAAGACTATTTTTCCAGGGTAGGTAGGCCTCCTCATGGTGCGTAGAGCGCCATGTTCACTCCAATTTTCTAGAGTTTTGTTTTAAAGCTCGTAGATGAGAATTAAACCAGGGAGCCAACTTCCTATCCCTAATCACCATTGTCTTTGTTTACTATAGATAGTAAAAACTTAAACCAAAACAGGGAATCTTTGACCTCATTTTCCACCTGCGAACGAGTGAAAGGTAGAGCTAGTGGTAAGATGGATCGGTTCTTGTTGCCCACATTTCCACGGGTTCAGTCAGAAATGAATGAATGTTTGGACGTGATCTCAGACCCACAAAAACCTACGGATCTGGATGAAGAGAGTCAACCCTCAACCGCCGCAGCAGTCCAGAGTTCTGCCGCTGGAAATGCTAACACAGACGTTAGCTAACCTTGCAATACTATAGATGGTTTTCTGTGTGGCTGTATGTGTTTATGATTTCATGGAAAAGTCAGCGATTGTTCATATGTTCATGATGTATATTAATAATTGTTTCAGGTGTTGTGCACGCATGTGTATCTGCTAGTGCTGAAGGTGTTTTAGAGAACAATAGGTACGCATGACCACTTCCTTCATAGCACCCTCAATAAAAAGACTAGCTCCTTCATACATGGACGTAATTTTTTTTGGGGGGGGGGGACCAGGGGGGACATGTCCCCCCCACTTTTTCCAAAGTCAAGTTTTGACCCCTGCACTTTTTACCATCCAAAAACCATGTTACGCTATATTAAACTGACAATGGTTGAGCTCTAGGACCAAGCGGAAAACAACCTTTTGTGTTGAAGCCTGTTTCCCATTAGAGCATACTGTAAAGATCCCCCCCACCCCCCAGTGTCCCCTCCACTTCTAAAGTGAAAATTATGTCCTTGCCTTCATAGCACCTGCAGAAAAAAATTTCTGGAGCCGCCACTGGTAGAGACACCCAAACATTCTTCTTAAGTCAAATATTAAAGTATTTGCATTTTGTTACTTGGCTCCAGCTTGTTTCCAGCAGTCACAGCCCTGCAAGAAAATTTCTCAGTAGTGTAAACAAACAATGAAGCTTGTCCTCTTATATTCAGTTTATTAAATACACATGTATACTTTTTCTGTTAGGCTGTCTGGCTAGGGGTAGCCAGCAGGGCGGCTCTTTGCTGCACCACTGACAGAATCTAGAAATTTAATTTGTAAAGCTAAAAGTCTTTGAGCTAAATTCAAGGTCTTGTCGAACGGTCCCATGGTGACTGGTGCTGGCACGGTGCTGATGCTGTTTCCACTTCATTTTACCTGAATGTGAAAAAACGTCAAAATGCAGAGAAACACTCCAGCATCCATTCATCACAGTGAGCCACCTCATTGACTCTACCAGTGCAGCTGCCAGTGGCTGTGAGCGCCTCTAATTAGGTGGTTCCTACTTTGCATAGGTCTGCAGATAAGATGCTGTTGGTCTGCTGACGGATGACAGATGCAGCTCGATGGAGGTGGGTTGCAGCTCGATGGAGGTGGGTTGCAGCTCGATGGAGGTGGGATGTAGCTCGATGGAGGTGGGTATCAGCACCATCAGCAGGAAGGAGGTGACTGGCTGGACTCGTCACCTCTGACTCAAACAGGTCTCTTAGAGAGAGAGAGAGAGAGAGAGAGAGAGAGAGAGAGAGAGAGAGAGAGAGAGAGAGAGAGAGAGAGAGAGAGAGAGAGAGAGAGAAATTGGCAGCAACAGTTATTTTGTTGGCTTTGTTCTGAGACTTGAGCTGTGATTAAAAGCCACAAGAAAGTGGTTTTAGAGAACCTGCAGCAGCAGCCCTAACAGGTCCTGCTGAATGCATTTATGTCTCAATCTGAGTTAAATCGCCTGACAAATCTGATGAAGCAGAAGTTGTTTCCTTCATCAGGACACAAACAGAGCTGTGCTCTACAGACAATTTCCCTCATCATGGTCACAAACCTCCAGTAACCGCCTCCTTCACACAGCTGCCAGAGTTGAAGCAGCATCATCCACTCTGGAGGATGTACTTCAGATCAGATGCTGTGGTGTTTACAGGAAGAGCTCAGCTCACGAGACTCGGAACAGTGAAGACGGACCTTTGAGTGTCTGTCTGGTAAATTCAAATTCAATTCAAAGATACATTATTAATCCCAGAGGGAAATTAGAGTTTCAGTACACACAATTCTGAGATCAGACATACATACATAGACACAAGACAAGAATTGGTGACTGTGGTCATTCGCAACCCTGAGTCGCGCTACCTTAATAGAGATCAGAGGGTTTATATGAGGATTGGGTCAGGTGGAGGGAAAAAAGGCACTTCAGAGTTACCCTCCACAAGGAGGGCAGCTTTGCTATGCAAACAACACCTCAGACAGAAATGCAACAGACTTCAGACATTACACAACATAAGTGTCCACTAGGTGGGGCGGTAGGGTTCGGGACTCTCCACACGTCAGTGCATGCAGCCACGATAAGCAGCACTCCCCACCAAGCACGTGTTTGAGCATTCCAGGCCCATTACTTCATCTGTGATGGGGCCGCTCGGCATCCAGCATGAGTTTTACAGCAGTGGTGACAGGCCAGCCTGTAAAATCCTGTTTAAGCCCATAAATATTAATGAGGCTGAAGGATCCGCCAGCGTTGACGGCCAGAATCAGGAGGGACTCTAACAATGTTTATCCTGAGAGATGGACTCGATGTGAGGACTTGTCCTGACCAGCATCAGACTGTCACACGGCCCAAATGAAGAAAAAAGATCAGAAAGAGGCCGCCATTTAAACCTGCACCAGTTGTGGCCGTGCAATGTGGTGGACAGAAAAAAAGAACTAAATTTAATCTCTGAGCTGATGCCTTCAGCTCAAAAGCTGCATTTTAGCCTCAACTTATGAATAGTTGAATTTCCCAGCTCTCATCAGTCTTATTCACAACCACTGCAGGTGGGTATTGTCAGTGAAAAATACACAAAATCCACACACGTTCCTGCACCAAACAGAGGCGACTAAAAGAAATCAGCAGCCATTATTAGGGGATGAACAGAGAAAAGAATGGCCGCTGAGGAGCTGGGGGCTGAGCTAAGATCAGGGAGAACAATAAGAGTTAGTTGTAGCAACACCTCATAAGAATCCAGTTTCCTTAGGAGGTCATTATGATCATGTCCGAAGGTATTCCTGCATTTTCTGACCCTGATCATGATCAGCGATTTTATTAGAAACAACCTGTTAAAACCCCGAAACTAGGAATTCAGTTGGTTTATGTAGCATCATCTCACTCTAAACACATCCCAAAGGGATGTACAGAAGGGAAAATTTATATCAGAACAGGTCCAGAGTCAAGTCGGGGGGGGGGGGGGGGGTGTCACAAAACAATAAGAGCACATGATGAGGAGGATGGGAGTGTGTGGGAGGACGAAGGGATGGGCAAGCACAGTGATGCTGAGATGTGTGTTTTTGAGAGTTGTGATTTGAAACTTGGACATTGATTTTCTTTCTGCAAGTTACACAATGCAAGGTTGATGTTACATTTCTGATGTTATGTGTTACAAAACATGAATTACATGCTACAAAATGAAAGTTACAAAACACGTTACAAGTTACAAAACGTGCAAGTTACATGTGATATTGTCCCAATCCTGGCTCCACACTTAATGAACACACACATATACTGAACCCACACAAAATGAACATTTTTTTGATGTTTATTGCAACATAACGGTAACAGTCGTTATGATGTCAAATTTGTGGGAGTGCACTTTTCCATTCGAGCCGCAGTAACGTCTGTGGAATAAATAATAATAAAGATAACAAATCCTCCAGTGAAGAGCAATTAGGTACCTGCTAGAACGGCAGGTCCTTCAACCAAACAAAAGCTCTCGACACTCTAAATGTAACCAAGAAGGAGATCTACTTCACAAAAGAGATTAACTCTAAACTCTAAACCAAAATGTAATCCAAACACAAGATACTACAAAAGTTTAATCCCAGTGACTTCCTTCAGTTGCGGTAAAGGCGAAGCAGTGGCTTTGACCACGGAAGTTGTTGTCCGATGCAATTTCTGTTGGCCAACTGAACATGATGATGATGATGATGATGATGACAATGACGATGACGATGATGAAGAGGATGATGATGTTGACGATGATGATGATGTTGACAATGATGACAATGACGATGATGAAGAGGATGATGATGTTGATGATGATGATGTTTACGATGATGATGATGACAATGACAATGATGTTGATGAAAATGATGATGTAAAGATGATGAAAATTACAATGATGATGATGATGATGATGACGACAATGACGATGATGAAGAGGATGATGATGTTGATGATGATGTTGACGATGATGATGTTGACAATGATGACAATGACGATGATGATGATGATGACAATGACGATGATGAAGAGGATGATGATGTTGATGATGATGATGTTTACGATGATGATGATGACAATGACAATGATGATGATTTTGACGATGATGATGATGCTGACAATGATGACAATGACGATGATGATGATGATGATAATGACGATGATGATAATGAGGATGAGGATGATGATGTTGACAATGATGATGGCAATGATGAAGATGATGAATACGATGATGATGACGATGATGAGGATGATGATGTTGGCAATGATTACGATGATGATGAGGATGAGGATAACGAATACGATGATGATGATGATGATGATGATGATGATGATGACGACGATGATGAGGATGATGATGATGATGATGTTAACAATGATGATGACAATGATGAGGATGAGGATGACGAATACGATGATGATGATGATGACGATGATGAGGATGATGATGTTGGCAATGATGATGATGATGTTGACAGTGATGATGATGATGTTGACAATGATAATGATGATGACAATGACGATGATGACAATGACGATGATGATGATGACGATGATGATGAAGATGACAATGACGATGATGAGGATGACGATAATGAAGATGACAATGACAATGACGATGATGAGGATGACAATGATGATGATGATGATGACTATGATGACGATGATGAAGAGGATGATGATGTTGATGATGATGATGTTTACGATGATGATGATGACAATGACAATGATGTTGATGAAAATGATGATGTAAAGATGATGAAAATTACATTGATGATGATGATGATGTTGACGATGATGATGTTGACGTTGATGATGATGATGACAATGACAATGATGATGATGATGATGATGAAGATGATGATAATGATGATGACGATGATGACAATGGTGATGATGATGATGATGACGACGATGATGATAGTGAAAATGACAATGATGATGTTGACGTTGACGATGATGAGGATGACAATGATAATGATGATGATTTTGACGATGATGATGATTATGATGATGATGATGATAATGACAATGTTGATGATGATGATGATGTTGACGATGATGTTGATGTTGACAATGATGACAATGACGATGATGATGATGTTGACAACGATGATAATGATGATGATGATAATGATGATGAGGATGATGATGATGATGATGTTGACAATGATGATGACAATGATGAGGATGATGAATACGATGATGATGATGATGATGACTATGATGAGGATAATGATGTTGGCAATGATGACAATGATGATGAGGATGAGGATGACGAATACGATGATGATGATGATGATGATGACGATGATGATGAGGATGATGATGATGATGATGATGTTGACAATGATGATGACAATGATGAGGATGAGGATGAGGATGACAAATACGATGATGATGATGATGATGATGACGATGATGAGGATGATGATGTTGACAATGATGATGATGATGTTGACAGTGATGATGATGATGTTGACAATGATAATGATGATGATGATGATGACGATGACGATAATGATGATGATGACGATGACGATAATGATGATGATGACGATGACGATAATGATGATGATGACGATGACGATAATGATGATGATGACAATGACGATGATGAGGATGACGATAATGATGATGACAATGACAATGACAATGATGAGGATGACAATGATGATGATGATGATGACTATGACGATGACGATGATGATGACAATGACGATGATGACAATGACGATGACGATGAAGATGACAATGACGATGATGAGGATGACGATAATGATGATGACAATGACGATGATGAGGATGACAATGATGATGATGATGATGACGATAATGATGATGACAATGACAATGACGATGATGAGGATGACAATGATGATGATGATGATGACTATGACGATGACGATGATGATGACAATGACGATGACGATGAAGATGACAATGACGATGATGAGGATGACGATAATGATGATGACAATGACGATGATGAGGATGACAATGATGATGATGATGATGATGACAATGGCAATGACGATGATGAGGATGACAATGATGATTATGATGATGACTATGATGACAATGACGATGATGAAGAGGATGATGATGTTGATGATGATGATGTTTACGATGATGATGATGACAATGACAATGATGTTGATGAAAATGATGATGTAAAGATGATGAAAATCACATTGATGATGATGATGATGTTGACGATGATGATGTTGACGTTGATGATGATGATGACAATGACAATGACGATGATGAGGATGACAATGATGATGATGATGATGACTATGATGACAATGACGATGATGAAGAGGATGATGATGTTGATGATGATGATGTTTACGATGATGATGATGATGACAATGACAATGATGTTGATGAAAATGATGATGTAAAGATGATGAAAATTATTGACAGTGGAAGTACTAAGTGGGCGGAGGAGTGAGCATGCGCCGACGGCCGATCACCGGACACACGGCAGCGTTTGAAGCTGATGGCAGCTCGTTAACAAACATCCACAAACAATTAAGACACATTTTTGCCTAATTTATTTACTGACAACGCAAAAAAATAATCTGGTAAGTATAACTCACTCAATCTGGAGGTAAGTGAAGAAAATTCAGAAAGTTTACTAAATTATATTGACGAAGTTTTTGAGTTATTCGTCATGGGTCCGAAGAAATCAGCGGCTGAGGCTGAAACACCTGCTGGGACCAAGAGGAGCCGTCCTCAGGACTCGCCTGAGGCCTCATCTCCCCGGAAGGACATTTTAGAATTATTAGATTCTATAGATAAGTGGCTTCTGGGATTTGAGGGGCGACTTCATCTGCTCGAGGTTCTTCACCAGGAGTTTCAGAACCTCCGAACATCTCTGGAGTTCAGCCAGGATCAGGTTGAGCGGCTCGCTGCTGAGAACGCGTCTCTGCGGAAGTCCGTTTCTTCCCTGGAAGAGGGAATAACGCGGATCACCCAGGACAACAAAACTCTGAAGGAGACGGTTTTGGATCTTCAGGCCCGCAGCATGAGGGATAATTTGGTGTTCGCAGGTCTGCCGGAGCAGACAGGAGGGGCAGAGAACTGCGAGCATACAATAAAGAACTTTCTCCAGACAGAAATGAAGATACCCGAAGAAAAAGTTAAAAACATCACATTTCACCGGGTACATCGCCTTGGAGCCAAAAGAGGAGACAGCAGAAGACCTCATCCCATCGTGGCTAAATTTGAACATTTTAAGCAGAAGGATCTTGTTAAAAGTAACGGAAGAGAGCTCAAAGGGAAAGATTTCAGCGTCATTGATCAGTTCCCGAAGGAGATTCTGGATCGGCGCCGGGTCCTCTTTCCGCTCCGAAAAAAGTTTATCCAGGATGGGAAGAGAGCTGTCATCTCGGTGGATAAGCTTTATGTGGACAATAAACTTTACAAGGAGCGAGGAGTGACTGACTGGCTGTATTAGCCCAACATCAGGTCAGACATTTATTATTCTTATAAGGATTCACTGGGTTTGATCACGTCAGGATTAAACAGCTGCTAAATCCGTTTTGTAGATGATAAGATCACCTGTTAATCACCACTTCACACCCGTACCACCTTTTCTTTTTAGTTCTTTCTTCTTTTTTAACCTGTATCTGTATTTTCCCTTCCTCTTTACCTGCTTCTGTACCTTTACACCTGAATGGCACAACCACACAACTTTCCAACACTGCGTCAGACTCGACACACACACACGCACACACACACACATGCACACACACACGCACACACACACACACATGCACACACACATGCACACACACACACAAGCGCACGCGCACACACACACACACGCACACACACAAACATGCACACACACACGCACACACACACACACACACGCGCACGCACACACGCGCGCGCACGCACACGCACACGCACACACACACACACATAGATATATTAAATTCACAGCACAATATCATAATTTATGCGTCAAATAATACAACCACAAACACTGTTGGATCTTTATTATTATTATTATTATTATTATTTACGTTTTTATTTATTAACATACTATTTATACATTTATATACTTATTCCATCTTATTCACATGAAGGCGTCATATTTTAGCTACTCACCCACACATCTATGGGTGCACTAAGGTTTGTCTCATGGAACGTACATGGGGCTGGCGCTAGAGAGAAGAGATTAAAAATTTTTGATCAGTTAAAGAGAGTGCAAGCAGACGTAATATTGTTACAAGAGACTCATAGATCTGCCACATCCGCAGATGAACTTAAGACACGTGAGTTTCCCAGCATGTTCTCTGCCTGCTATAACTCTAGGCAAAGAGGTGTAGCCATTTTAATACACAAAAACATCAATTTCACAGTATTGGACACAGTTTATGATCCAGAGGGTAGATTTATAATGTTAAAATTATCTGTACAGAACCAACGCTTATGTATCGTCAGCATATACTGTCCAAATATTGATGACCCTCCATTCTTTCATAATTTTTTTCTCTGTACTCTCCGAACACTTGGACTGTCCACTTATACTTGGAGGTGATTTTAATTTTTGGATGAATTCCTTAACAGACAGGCTCAGTACAGCTGGGACTCAGCGCAATTGGCAATCCACTAACATAGTTAAACAGTACATGAGTGATTATGGGCTTTGTGATGCATGGTGATCTCTTCATCCTAACCGTAGAGAGTATACTTTTTTATCACACGTCCATCACTCTCATTCACGTTTGGATTATTTTCTAGTCAGCAGCTCATTGTTGGCTGACATTTCAGACACTGAGATACACCCCATAGTTGTCAGCGACCATGCTCCGGTCTCATTAACTCTGGTAAATAAGAAGACAATCCCACCAAGCAAAAACTGGAGGTTTAATACATCACTGCTTAAAGACGAAGGTTTTATAGAATTTTTTTAAAAGGAGTGGGCTTTATATTTAGAACATAATGACCTGCCTGGAACATCAGCATCTATTCTTTGGGAGGCAGGAAAGGCAGTGATGAGAGGTAAAATAATCTCTTTCTCATCACATAGGAAAAAAACAGAAAACAAACATATTCAGGAGTTAGAGGAAATCATTAAGTCTTTAGAGGCGTCCACAGAAGAAGAGTTAATGAGCAAATTACGTAAAGCTAAATTAGAACTTCATGGAATTATTGACAAAAAGACACAATTTTTAGCACAAAGACTACGAATAGAAAACTTCAAACATAGTAATAAATCAGGTAAATTCTTAGCTAGCCAATTAAAAATAAATAAAGAGAAAACTACCATATCTGCTGTTAAAGACTCAACCGGGAATATAGTTAATGACCCTGAAAGAATAAACAACACCTTCAGAGACTTTTACCAAACTTTGTACTCACCACAGATAAACCCATCAGATAATGAGATCAATGAGTTCCTTGACAGGATAACACTTCCTAAATTATCAGACAGCCAAGTTACAGTCCTGGACTCTCCACTAACATCAGCGGAGCTCCAGGAAGCCCTTAAATCCATGACGAATAGGAAAGCTCCAGGTCCAGACGGGTTCCCAGTAGAATTCTACAAATAATTCTGGATCATTCTGGCTCCAACATTTTTCAGAATGGTGAGGGAAATCGAAGAGAGCGGCAGATTACAGCCAAACATGAATTCAGGCAATATTAGTCTCTTGTTAAAACCAGGCAAAGACCCAGCATTTCCAACCAGCTATCGCCCAATTTCTCTTATTAATGTTGATCTCAAAATAATTTGTAAAGCCCTGGCCAAAAGATTAGAGAAGGTAACCCCCTTCATAATACACCCTGACCAAACTGCTTTCATCAAGGGTAGACAGTCATCCACAAACTCACGTAGATTACTTAATTTGATAGATTTCTCTTACAGTAGAAACATAGAAACTAGTATATTATCTCTAGATGCAGAAAAAGCTTTTTATAGAGTTAACTGGAAGTTCTTATTTGCAACTTTACATAAATTTGGTTTTGGGAACTTCTTCATAAACTGGCTACAAACATTATACAGTTCACCAACAGCACGTGTCAGGACGAACGACCAAATATCAGCTAGCTTCTGTCTTCAGAGGGGGACCAGGCAGGGATGCCCACTCTCCCCCTCACTGTTTGCTATCTTTATCGAACCACTAGCAGCAGCAGATAGGCAAACAACAGATATTAAAGGGATAAAGTGTAAGAAAACAGAACATAAGATCAGTCTTTATGCAGATGATGTTTTACTCTTTCTCCAGAATTCTCAATCCTCTCTCTCCCAAGCAATAGAACTGATAAACTCTTTTTCAAGAGTTTCAGATTACTCTATAAACTGGTTAAAATCCACAGTTCTACCAATTAATTTCTCATTTGTCAATTGGCATAATTGGAGTCAGGGAATATCACATACCTGGGAATTAATATCTCTCCCAAGTTAGCAGATCTAACCAAACTAAACTACATCCCACTTTTAAGGAAGGTGGAAGATGATCTTGCAAGATGGAAATCCTTACCAATATCACTCATGGGGAGAGTTGCTACAATTAAAATGATGGTCTTACCCAGAATAAATTACTTATTCTCGATGATCCCAAACAAACCACCAGCTGACTGGTTTAAATCTCTGGACTCCTCAATTACTAAATTCCTTTGGCAAGATAAACCTCCACGAATTAGCTTAAAAACGCTTCAGAAGACCAAAGACAGAGGAGGACTGGATCTACCCAACTTTTATTATTATTTCTTAGCCAACAGGCTGCAATATATACCAAGATGGTTGCAAGATAACCCACTAGATGAGTCCTGGTTAGATATAGAACAGACACTTTGCAATACGATAGAGCTTTCAGACTTACCATTTATTAGCTCAAGCATAAGAAAACATGAAGGCTTCAAAAGTATTAGTATCAGCACCTCTCTGACAGCATGGTGGGAGTATCTTAAAATGACCGAGTCTTCACTAGTACCATGCAGACGCACACCTATCTGGAATAATCCTGACATTTTGCAAAAAAACTAAATGATGAACCTTCCGGACCGGAAAAATAAAGGAATCCTATACCTGGAACACATATATGAAGGATTGGACTTCATCCCATTTAATCAAATAGTCTCCCAATTTGGAATGGATAAGAATAGCTTTTTAGAATATCACCAAATTAAATCTGTAGTCAAACAAAAATTTAAGCTCAATAAAATAGAATTACAAACACCACCAAAGGTATTAGACTTCTATAATCTCAACCCCCCAAACTACTGTCTAAAGTATATAAGACACTGTCCAAAATAGACGATAAAATTGCAATCCCTATTGAAAAATGGGAGGTGGATCTATCAGTTAGCTTTGACCAGGACTTCTGGTCCCAAACTTGTTTAAAAACTTTTAAAATGATCAGACACCCCAATTTACAATTAATTCAGTACAAAATTCTACACAGAGTACACTATACAGGTCATCGGATGTTCAAGATGGGGTTTGTGTCGTCCGACACCTGTACACACTGCACAAACAACATTCCTGACAATTACATTCATGCACTGTGGTCCTGCCCACCTGTCCAGGAATTTTGGGGTAGAGTATGTGAGGATCTGTCAAAATGTCTGAAATGTCATATCCCAACTTCCCCCTCTCTTTGTTTACTGGGAAAGCTGGACGATGTCCCGATTGAAACATCTTTGGTTCACGTGGTTCTGACTGCCATATGCATCGCTAAGAAAACTATCCTCTTGAATTGGAAAAATAAAGAAACTCTCTGCATTAACCAGTATAGAAATCTTTTGTTAGATCATATTGCACTTGATATAGCCTCTGCTTCCACTTCAGATGAATCTCTCTGGGCTTCTTTGATCGGTTCCATCACTTAGCGAAGGTGGGGGGCCGTTGATGTTGTCCTGCGGGATGGTGTGGGTGGGGGGGTGTGGGGTCTGAGTTCTGAGTATCCGGATGTTCCCTGGAGGTGGGTTCACTGGGGGTGTCTGGGACTGGGGGGCCGTTGCCCCCCTCTGGAGGTGCTTGGGTTGCCTCGGGGGGTGGGCTGCTGGCAGTTGTGAGTGGGGCCCCTTGGGGATAGTGGCGGCGGCCATGGGTCACTGCCTGGCGGCTGCAATGCCCCTGGACGGGTCTGGGTGGGGGCCTGGGGGCTCGGGGTTTGGGGGTGGCCGGCCCCGTGTGGGGATCTGGGCGGGGCCTTGGGGGTCGGGTCCTGGCAGGTATGCTGCCGGGAAGAAGGCAGGAACACGCAGCAGTGCCAGGCCCGGGTTCGGGGGCCTCAGGTAGACATTGGCTCCTCTGCCATTCCATCACAGGGGAGGGGGAGGTCCAGGAGGGGGAGGACCCAACCTTACCTGGATGTCCCATGTTTTATATATTCTGGAAGTTGTGCAAATGCAGGGATGGGCATAGATATTCTGCTGGGGTGGGGCTGGGTTGGTGCCCTCGGACTCCGTGGGGCTCTGTAATGCTGCTGCTTTGGGCCCTGGCAGGATGGGCTGGGGTCTCCATGCCCTGGGTGGCGGTTTGACAACAGAGGTGCCTATTGAGGCCAGTAGGGGAGCTGGCTCCCTGGAGGGCTAAGCCTAACCAGCCATTCCTCCCCATCCCCGCATATTTCTCTCCTCCTGCTCCCTCACATCATCACACAAACATACACATAGGACCTTGGGGGGTGGGCAAGTCAGGGAGTGCGGGTATGGACCCCATTTCCGCATTCCTGTGGCAACCTGCCCCCCAATTTTATTTGCACCTTATACACTTCCACTGACGACATTCCACACAAACACACACTTAGGGCCTTGGGAGTGAGCACATTCAACGGCATTTGGCAGGGGGATATTTCAGCCTCCTCCCGAGTGCCGGTGCCCACTTCCAATTTTAAACCGCACTTAGACACTGATGGCTGAGGGTGCAAGTGGGGTGGTGCGGTGGCATCGGCTGGCATAGGTCGGATGATGCCCGCACTGCCCACTCACCACAGCCATGGAATACACCTCATGATCACACAACACTATATTGGAGCAGGCGGAAGGAGACTAGGGGTCTTAGCCACCTCTGTTGTTGCTAGGCTTCCTGGGGCTGGAGGCTAGGAAGGAGATCTGGCCGTCTGGTTGGGGTCTGAGGTGATGGGTTGCTGTGCTCAGCGTTGGGCGGGGGAGCCTGCTCATCAGCACCCCAGCAGAAAGGGTCAAACTCTGGTTGCCGGTGATGGTTGTACCCCATGTGCAGCAGTACCGGGACCAGAGTGAACAGGGTGTGTATGGGGAGCATGAGTGGGTGTCCTGCGTGCATTTTTGTAAGTCTTGGGTTGTATGTGCATGTGTGAGCATGAGGGAGGGAGTGTGTGACTGTGTTTGTGTATGACTGTATATGTCAGGTGGGGCCTTTGACTCCTCCCCTCTCATGGAACTTCTCTTGATGATATAGATCTTTGTCCCCCCTCCCCCTGCCACACCTGGTGTGAGGGGTTGTGCCATGGTCTGCCTGAGTGTTCATGGCAACCGGGTCTGGGGGTTTAAGGTTTTGGCATCTGCCTGATAGATCCCGGTGGCTGCCTGGTGGGGTCTGGGTCCCTGGGCTCTGCTGGGTCCCCGGCGGGGATGGTCGACTCTGGGTCCCGGGTCGCTGGGTCCCGGGCTCGGCCGGCTAGGGGGTGGGAGGCTGCGGGCGGGCCTGTGGGCTTGCCGCTGATGTCTCCCGGGACTCTGCCGGCTGCTGGTTGTGGCCCCCCGGGGCGATCCTCTGTGCCTCTCGAGGGGGGCGGGGGCCTTCCTGGTTGCAGTCTCCTTGGGGTTCCTGTGTTCTGGGGCAGTGCCTAGATCTCTGGGACTTGGAGCCCCCCCCCCCCCCCCCCCCCCCCCGTCTCCTGCGCATCTTTGGGGGGTGGATCTGTGGTCCCTCACACTCTCTATTGGACGCTCCTATAGAGAAACCTTACATAAACAAGCGCGTGTACACACACAGGTGCTCACATGGTGCTCTCATAAGTATGGGCATGGGCACGTTCAACACATGTCTTAAGACTATGGTGGGCACTTAATGCACTGTGATTTATTATCGTGATTCTTCAGTTAAACAATGTTGATTATATATTTTTTTCATCAAGTTGACGCAGTGATAGCTAGATCTTGTTGTATTGTTGTTGTGTCCTTTTTTTGTCCTGTTGTTTTTTTTTGTCTTTTTCTGCAGGTCTAGAAGCAGACTCTTGTTCATTGTTTAATTTTGTGGAACCCCCCCCCCCCCTCCTCCTCCTCTCTCCCCACCTTTTCTTTTCCTTTCTCTTTCACCTCTGTCTCCGTGTCTGGTCGGAATTACAAAGCATTCAACAACAGTAACAATAAAGTTTTAAGTATCAGGCGTGACATTAAAAGCAGACGCTTTGATGCTCCACCTGAGAGTAAAACTGTAAGGCTTGTTACCAGCATTCAGACATCAATTCTGCTTACTTCACAGCCAGACAGGACACGGTAAAAAAAAAAAAAAAAAAAAAGATGATGAAAATTACAATGATGATGATGATGATGTTGACGATGATGATGATGATGTTGACGCTGATGATGATGATGACAATGACAATGATGATGATGATGATGACGTTGACGATGATGAGGATGAGGATGTTGATGATGATGATGTTGATGATGATGATGATGATGTTTACAATGATGATGATCACAATGATAATGATGATGATGACGTTGACGATGATGAGGATGACGATGATGAGGATGATGATGTTGATGATGATGATGTTGATGATGATGATGATGATGATGTTTACAATGATGATGATCACAATGATAATGATGATGATGATGACAATGGTGGTGATGATGGTAATGACGATGGTGATGATGATGATGATGATGATGATGATGATGTTTACGATGATGATGATGATGATGTTTACGATGATTCTATGCTCTGATCATGCGTATGAACAGCATCTAGTGGTAGAACAGGGGACAACAATTCTGAAGGTCTCAGCCATTCATGCATGCTCCTCATTCACACATGATCTTACTCAATAAGTAATTATGTCTGTGAAGAAACAGCTTTACCACATAAGTGATGTTAGAACCTATAAAAGACACGTGTGACAGACGGGAATTTGATGTTGCTCCATATCACTGATTGTTGGTTTAAATCTGTGTTGCATCTTATAGTTTAGTCACCATCAGCACCTCAGAGGTGTGCTACTTAAGGCTGGACTTGTTATTTTACAGCACCTTAGAAAACAGAATGTTTTTCATGATTTGTCACTTCTCTTGAATGTTTCAGCTTCACTGAGGCGTGACCTGGACTTGAGGAGGACGCTGTGACATTCACCATCTCAGGCTGTGTTTAGTACGCTGGGCTGATCACTTTCAGTCACTTTAACAGCAGCTAGAACACCAAATCATCATGTTTCTCTGTCTAATAGCTTGTGATTTTCTCTTCCTCTAGCTCCAACTTCTAGTTTGTGGCTCTGGATTGAACTTATCATCTCTGAGTTTGTTTCTGAAGAAGTCTTATTTAGGTGGAGTAGGTTAATATTGTGCTTGCTGTTGATCAAAATGCTGCTCATAGGAAACATGTTTCTCTAAAGAACCCAGAAAAGACTTTTACTTGTAAATCAACACCTGACACTTGACACAAAGCAATAGTTTATAGCTCTAAATGGCATGTTTGTCATCATTTAAATGGTAATTTTCTGAGAAGGTACTCAAACTTTGAGGAAACAAATTTTTTCTCAAATCAATATGTAACTAAAAGCTTGGCATTCCTCAGGAATGCAAATCACCTGCAGCTATACCACAACATATTAAATAATCAGCTTAGAGTTTGTGTTGTGAATGACTCTTAGCTACTATTACTTGAAACTTAAGATCAGTACCTGTAACATTGACTGACAAGAAGTACTTTGTGTTGGTTAATGTGGCGTAGCTGTGGTGACCATCTAAATCAAATCAAATCAACTTTATTTATAAAGCGCTTTCACATTCCCAAAGCGGACAAACAAAGCGCTGTACACCAATAAAAAACAACACAGCAATAAAACAAGCAAATATAACCATTAAATACAATAAGAATTCCCGAGTACAGTTTAGCAATCCAGATCAGTCCTGTTTCCAGAATCAGATCCAGAAACTTTACAAAGTGATGATCTAAATACTCTTTTCTTGTGGAACCTAATAGAACACGTCACTCTCAGACTGCAGGTTTACTGGAAACAGGATGGGAGGCAGATCTTTTAGTTATCAGGCTCCTCTCCTGTGGAAACAGCTCCCAGGTTCAGTCCATGAGGCAGACACCTTGTCTACATTTAAGACTAGGCTTAAAACATTTTTATTTGATAGGGCCTATGGTTAAAATCTGATGTTAGCCTAGATCTGGACAAGTGGGGGAGTAGAGGGAGGTGGAGTGTACAGTCGGTAAAGACGGCTCTCCCTTGCCCTGCCTCCAACATGCCTCCATCTAAATAGGATAGATTATCCTGAGTTATCTCTGTAGTTATGCTGCTATAGCCTTAGACTGCTGGAGGACATACTGACCACTTTTCACACTCTGCTACTTTCTGCCACGACTTCTTTCTTTTGCATTATTTTCCTGCCATTTCAGCTGTTAACCCTCCCACTGTCCTGACGGGTGTGACCCTCACGAGGAAAGTTGACCATTGAGCAGGGTTGATGGTGTACGGTTTGGTAAATTGAGCGCTTAAAGAACTCAATATATATATTACCGGTACCTCTACTTATGACCAATAAGCTGTGATACTCTATCTAAATATAGAATATCACCCTGCCTTGTCTTTATTGTGCTTTAATCAGAAGATTCTAGGATTCTTTATTTATTAGGGGATTGTACACACTTTGTTTTGATTCAGAAAACAGTCAGATTTATAAAAGTAAGAATTTATTTTACAAACAATTAAAACATGACAAGTTAACTAACATTTACTGTGATGGATGGAACTAGATGTGATGTATGGACCTATGTGTGAATGCGATGTTAGTCAGAACTTCCGTATCTAGGAGAACTGAGTTCTGGATGTAAAAGAATTTGGTTTGCGTTAAGCTATGAAGTTGATTGTTATCAAAATCACATCCAGATGCAATCTCACTGTGTTCTACGTACCCAAGTGGAGACGCCCTTTTAAGATCCGAGATGTCAGAGGGGGTCGGAGGCCCCCAGGTACCGAAGTCCGTAGATTAACTGCAGTACGACCAGGTCAGTCCAGAGTCATCTCCAGGTAACGACAGTTGGAACTAGTTTGGGTCTCAGGAATAACTCTTAAGGAGTTGAACAAATCAGCTTGTTCTGCAGGAACTGTTTTGTTGTGTCAGCTTCGCAGGTGCAAAAAGGTTTAGGCGACGTGTCAAAAGCTTTGGTGGGTTAAAGAGGTTTTTGCTTCAGGTGGCCGGCCTGAAGCTTCTCTAGAACTGAAGAATCACCAGAGTGATCTGGTTTTAATGTTCTCATGTTATGATTGTGTAGCCAACCAGAGGTTGACAAGTTTGAGGATATTACCAAGAATCTCAGAAACACGACGCCTTCTTTGATCTGGAGGCTCTGATCTGGGGCGAAGGCTAATTATGTGTCATGGATTTAACTTTACCTTCCTTTGTTCTTGTGTGAGTGCAATATGGTTATGACCTTGTCAAGTAAACATGCTGAAACAATCACTGAGCACAGATTAATGAACATTTGCGGGGCGACAGTGGCACAGGAGTTAAGGGCTCGCCCCGTAATCGGAAGGTCGCAGGTTCGAGCCCCGCTCAGTCTGTCGCTGTCATTGTGTCCTTGGGCAAGACACTTAACCCACGTTGCCTGCTGGTGGTGGCGCCAGTGCTCGGCAGCCTCGCCTCTGTCAGTGCGCCCCAGGGCAGCTGTGGCTACATTGTAGCTCATCCCCACCAGTGTGTGAATGTGTGTGTGAATGGGTGAATGACTGATTGTGTTGTAAAGCGCCTTGGGGGGTTCCAGGACTCTAGAAGGTGCCATATCAAATACAGACCATTTACCATTTACAAGGGAGCACCAGACTATCTCCTATGTGCCCCCGCAGGCCCGTTTAACAAGGCAGTTGCCTAGGGCCCCGAGCTGGTCACTGTTTATGAAATAAACGCAGTAACAAACTGTGTAAGCTCGGCGAGCTGGCCCTTTTACGCACACCTTCCAGAATGTTCTGATTTTCCTGTCAGAACACAGAATATTTACCCTTAGGGGTCAGTAAACATGCTACTGAGGATTTGGCCTTCAAAGTCCATGGCGCTTCGGACGATCTTGGATCTTTTGTTTCTTCAGAACGGAGCGTGCCGTGTTGCTCTTTGAGATCTTTCACCCTAGTTCATGTCGTCGCCCGGGTTCTGCTTAAGTTATCTGGTAATACTGCAGATCTGGGTGTTTCTAAAAACCTCAATGAGTTAAGTGATTGGTCAGCTGGGTGGGGGCGATTTCCTTGGTTTGGATTGCAGATTTGATTTTAACATTTGAAAACAGAACTTTGCATTTACTCTGGCCTGTTATGAAACATGAGAAAGCACAAACAGCTTGCTCTGTGCTGGACTGTAGCAGTTCTCCTTCTTCCAGCCACAGGATGGGTTCATAAGAAGCGGATGTCTCCAGGCTGAGCTGGCTAGCTTCCCGCACGCTTCGGCCTCGTGTCAATCCCGTGCGTCTGTGCAGGAATTAGAAAATATTGCAGGAACAAAGCTAACCCATCTAGACACCAAATCAAGACCGTATCAGAGCGGTTATGTGGAGGTGGGCTGGGATTAATTAGGATTTTAATTACAGTCTGGATGCACCTTCCCGGTTCGGAGTTTAACCACTAGGGAGCGCCGTGCTCTGAACAATGCAGCAGGTGTCTGATCAGCAGTGAGTGGTCTAAACTCAGTCTGTTAAATCTGCTGTAGCGCCGGAGATTTCAAAGTAAGAGCCTCTTTTTGCAAGACAACAGGAAAAAAAAGAAACCCTTTCAGCCAGCTGATAGCCATCACGCGTCGCTCCTGCTCGGTCTTGCTGCACCAACTGATGATGTGAACTTTCCAATAACATGGTCTCTCCACACCGAGGGGAAGCGTGAGCTGTAATTACACACCGCTGGGACGTAGAAAATGAGAGGGTGGGCTGTAGTGTCGGCAGAAGTAGAAACAGCTGCATCTAGTGGAGTAATTCCGTTTCCGAGCTCTGAGGGAGTCCAGGGCACGAGCGCTCTGGATGTCGACGCTCCACTCGGGAAGCTCACTTCCTCTCCTGGCGGCACCCCAAACCCGAACAACACATCCACATGGACACGACTCGTTCAGAGCTAAAGAGCTGATCAGAGAACGAACCAGAGTTGCAACTCCTTTATTATCATGGAAAATAAACTTACAAACAACAGAAATACTACAAACTGTACCACTTCATTAGCTTGGTTAGAAGTATTCAGCTCTACAGTCAGACACAGGCTTATTCCCTCCAATCAGATCATAGAAAACTATTTCCAAGCTTACTTCTGAACGTCGTAAGCACACTAGCAGAGACGTAACCTCAACAGAGGCACCAGAGCTGGACTGCTGTATCTGTACCACTCATGAGTTCCACAACGGTTTACAGGAATATCAAACTTCATAAGAGTGGCCGAAGCCTAGAAGACCGAGGGACTGAGAAGTCTCCCAGCGGTCTAGCTGATCTGTTGGGGTTCAGACGCTGGAGCTGTAGGTGTAGCATCGCCAGGAGAAACCTCGCCTCCGTATCTGTCCTGCAAAGAACGTCCCAAAAACTGCCAGTACTCCTTACGAATGGTGTCTTTTTCCTGCGCCAGAAGCTTGCAAATCTGCAGGATTGAGCAGAGGGATCAGAAAAGATGAGCAGAAGTTTAGCTCCAGCATCCAAGTCTGCAAAAGTTCTTCATCTACTCACCTCTAAAGCCTTTTCTAAAGTTTCCTGACAGCCTTGGTCCAGACTGTCCTTCGGGACGCCGTTCTCTAAGGCGTCCTCGTAGCAATCGAACAGAAAAGCGAGAAGATAAGGTGAGCAATGCGTCTCTTTCAGCTCCAGGACCTTTTCCAGCAGACCTGGCTGAGATGAGAGACCTCTGTCTTGCAGCATCCTTGGGGGAGCAGAGACAGAAGAAGAAATATTGTCATTGATTTTTAATAACTAAATCTCTACTTTGTGAAAGCCCCTGTGGCTTGCCAGACACTGGGTATGAGCACCGAGACCTCACGCCCAGGTGTTCTCTTTACTCAGAGGGAAAGATGTAACATCAGAGCAGAAACGTATCTGAACAGCTCGTTCCTTTTCAGGCGTTAAAAAGGTTTAAATCTGTTATTTTCTGCATCTTACCCTTTCAGGTAATTCCACACACTTTCATTGTGAGGAGCTTTCCTGATCTGGTTCAGACAATACCTTCCAAAACATGAGCAGAGTCGTTAAAAATAGAAATCTGAAGACTCGGACACCATCGAACTGTCCGTGTTTGAACTCACTGAGTCTCTCGCTCCACCACAGCTGGTTCTGAGAATCCTGTAGTGTGAGAAATAACAAAATGTCTCTGGTTCCACGCAGAGTTGTTTCTCACATCGTCCTCCAAAAGACTCTCCACAAACGCCAGCTCCTTGTCCCACAGCTTGTACTCCTGGAGATAAATAAGAGCAAGCGTTGGACGTGACCATGAAGCAAACAGGATCTGGTGTGTGGGCGTGGCTCCTACCTGGATGACCCACTGCCTGTGCTGCCACGCGTGGTAGTTCTTTGCATCTTGGCTGAGAATTTGTGCGATGAACTCCAGTTCCTCTGAGGGGTCACCCAGCCACTCCACCACCATACGTCTGTGATGCCTGGAGAGAATTTACAACCGGAGGTGTTCATCTGAAAGGTTCTCAGTCATCCAGGTCAGCGTCTTCCTACTGAGGTTAAACAAATGTCCTGAAAGGAGCCACTCGTCAGGAAGGAACTCAAAACTCCGGGATTCACGAGTGCTTTTCGGTTTTATCCATCGTCTTTCAAAGTTCTGAAATATTGTCGCTGAATTCAAATAAGGTGAGTGTAGGATGTGTTTCCATCAAAGAGCACGTTCACTCGTTTTTAGTGGTGGGAGAGGAAGAACAAATGCTTTGTGAGTCGATCTCTGTAGGGGAGAAAACGCTCTGTTGCTCCTGCTTCAGGAAGTGGAAGCGAGCCAAAGAAGATGGGAGAAGAACACGGCAGGATTTGGGAGTCTTACTTCCTGGTATGTGGACATCTCTCCTCTGATTGGCTAAGAGCAGCACAACTCTCCCACCGACTCGGTTTGCTCTGCAACGTTGATGTTTTACCGCCACAAATAACAAGTCTGGAGGAGTTCTGCTGTGTGGTGGAGTTGCTAATGCCAACAGTTAGCTTCTACTAGTCGAGACGTTCTCTGCGGTTTCCTGAACGCTAAGCCAACGAAAGCCTTCCCCGTCACGAGTCAAGACGGGACGGGTGAGTCCATGAATGTTAATTTTCTTTGTGACGTAGACCTGACTGGCTTTTTAAATCCGAGCGTTTCCCCGTCTATTAGCTTTTGTTGACTAATACAGGAAATGGGGTAGAAGACTATTTACATTCAGCCTGCATGTGAAACTCGGTGACTGAGCCGATCAAAAAAAAAGTAAGAAAAAAAAATGGTGAACTTGCTCTTTAAAAACAAAACAGTTCAATGATTTCGCAAATAACTTAGCTAAAAACGTTAACAGAGAATGTTGTGCAAATCTCACGTTCAGCATCCCTTTGTGCTGCGATGAGTCTCTAAACAGTCCAAACATGAAAATGCACCCGTCCTGCTGCCAGGGTTTAGCTCCAGGAATTATTTGCCTAAAACAAGACGTTTCAAGCAGTGCCTTATTGTGAGGTCACAGACAGGGAGGGACCCCGGCATAGAACCCCCTATTCACATTAAAGTGACAGAGCCCAAAAACGACTTATTCTGGAAGGTGCTGAAAATATCAAGGATAAAAGTGCTGAGATTGCTTTAATTAATCGTGTTGTGTATCAATCGCAGGACTGCTATAACCTTTCCAAAAGTTATAACAAGTCTACTTCAAAGGGTCATATCAAGGAAACCCTAATATTTGGAGCTTTTTACCTTGTGGTTGTGAAAATTGCCCCCAAACCCATGTTTGGCTGCTTCATGCATTTTCTTTTCTCAGCTGCAAGTTTTCAGATTTGTGGAAAAGCCTGCAAAAGCATCGATGTACACTAAAGGCGTCACCAGGCCCAGCTCCTCCGCCTGAACTAGTCTCTCATCTGAAATCTGCCTCCCCTGGAAGTAGGTCACTAACGCCCACTAGGGCTGCTCAATAAATTGAATTTTAATCCCAATCACGATCTGAGTTTTGAACCATTATGAAAATAAAACGAGCTGATTTGCTCCTCCCGCCTGTGCTGCTCCGAGTGCAAATCAAGCGTTCCTCCCACAGCGTTGCCAAGTTAGCAACTTTTGTTGCCATTTCCCCCTTCTTGACTTTTTAAATCTTAAAAGTACCTAACGGACACCCCAGTAACATTACTGATAACCCTTAGCTACTTTCTGTGTTGACATTTCCAGCAGGTTAGAAAAAACTCCGCCCGCGCTCCGATCCCGCCTCCAGGAAATTAGGAAAGGGAATGATGTTGTGATGTGTCGGTCACAAAAGAAATGGCTCCCTCTTGAATTAACCGGAGTGAGTGACACACACTGTACCTGCAGGCTCCTGAGCCGCTAAAACCAATAGTGTATAGCGATGCCCTACTCCTAAAAACGACGACATGTGCGCGACTGCGCATGCGGCGCGCTAAACACACGCACAGCTTCCCCTGGATTGCTGTGAGACTGGGTTGATGGGTTGCAGGCCCCCTCTTATCGCTGTGGCTGGCACAATTATTACAAGATGGGACCTGTAAATAAATGTCAAATCAAATCAATCAATAGTTTATAAATAGAAATAAGTTCCTCACGCTGATGAATAACAATGAATCTCTCTGAGGACACGTTGCTAGCGTACGCTCTCCTACAGCGTCGTGACAGGACTAAATAAATGCTCTGAAACATTTAGTGAAGTCATTAAAACATATGTGTTTGTATGCTTTTATGTTAGAAATACCACTGTATAATTCTCTGTCAGTATTTGCAAGATATTGGTTGGATATTTGGGTCTGTACTGGTCAGGCTTAAATGACTTAAACTATGATATACCAGCCTGTTTATACTCATGAGTTTTTTATGTGATTATCTTGTTTCTTTTTCTTACTTATTTTTCTCCTGGTTGTTTATTTATTCGGGTCAGGGCACAAACACATAAAAACAACATTTATTGAAAAATCGAGATCTCAATTTCAGTCACAATAATCGTGATTTTTATTTTTGCCACAATCGAGCAGCCCTAACACCCACTTTCTCCTGACTGCGGGACCAGTGGAGGTTTGATTTCCTGCTGCTGTTGAGAATGTGACCTTCATGTGACAGACGACTGCTTTAAACCTCCGCTGGAACCAGAGTGGAAATTCTGCACTGGGGACTAAACACTGCCCGAAAAGCCATGCGTCCTGTCCACACAGATGGTGCTTTTACACAGATATTCACCCAAACATTTAACTGAGGATGTTTTTCTCCCCAGCACCAGTCTCCTTAAACCCAAACCAGGTGCGTTACCCTGTCTTCTTCACGAGCGCGTCTCCATCCACCTGCTGCAGAAACAGAAACCAGGATCCGTGCTGCAAACCCGAAATGAATCTGCGTGTTTCCAGTAAAGACTTGGACACGTTAGTTGAATGATTTGTGCAATAATCAGATTTTTATTTTACTTCCACAAAATGCAAGTTCTGGATTAGATATGACAGAAACGGGGACGGCTTACCATCATATTTAAAATGTGGTGCTGGTTAATTAGGAGTGCTTTTTTTAAGTCAGGTAGTCTAAATGAAGGCGGGGAGGCTCGCTCGCTGTTGCACACATGCACAGTGGGCATTATTTTCCTCCAACAATCCGAATAGCTGTGTACATGCACGTCAATCGGAACGACGATCGGACAAAACCACCTCTATCAATCGGATTGAATTTTCATTCCATTCGGAGCGAATAGGATCATAACATTCCGATTGACATGTTTACATGCAGAACTTTTGATCTGATTGGGCGTTCAATCCGATTAAATGTGCGCATGTAAACGTGGCTAACGATGCATGTTAATCACAATATTCTCTGTAAATAACTGATGCAAAAACCAGCGCAAGGTGAAAGTTCATAAACAATCTTTGGAGGATTCTCTATAGGAGACTGGGGCTACAGATTAGTCTCGGTTGCTTCTCATTAGTACGCTGTTTCTCCAAACTAAAGTTGATCAAGACGGAAGATCAGAATGCCAAAAGGCTAAAACATCGTTTAAACATTTGCCCCAAGCAATTCCACAGTACAGCTAAACAAGGGACTGCTCATCAGAAACAGCAAGACTGTTTTTGGAGTGCACATCAGGGGAAATAACTCACCAGACTTGGTAGTTCTTGGGTTGCTCCTCAATGATGTTGGTGATGTACCTCATCTCCTCCCTCAGGTCTTTGGATAACGCCTGCAGCAGGACTCTCCTGTAGTGCCTACACAGGTCCACATCAAGAGTCAGCTGGGACCATACCACATGCATTTATCGTACACAAGTAGGGGTGTAACGTTCACACGGGGAGGGGTGGGGGTGGGGTGGTGAACCGTTTCAGTGCTGCCTGTTCAGTTCGGTCCACCTGCGTACCGTTTTGTATTTTTCCCTGTTAAATAATGAATTTTAATTTATTTGTGTGATTTAAAGAGCAAGTCACTCCAAATCAACTTTTTTTTCTGATAAACTATATACATGCGTGTCTAATCGTGCTGCAGACACGTGTCGTCAATAGTTTTGCACAAATTTAACTTTTCTACCTAAAACTGTCAGTGTTGCGCCGTTGTCAGGTAAAAACTCAGCACTGCATTTGAATTTAAATCTGCCATCGTTATTGGCTAAGAGGTACCCTAGAACATTAGCGGTACCATATGATGTCACAATGTCATTGTGAGCCTGTGTGTGTGTGTGTTTGTTAGCGGCTCTGCCCTCTCGGTCTGCTAGGCAACAGCATTTGTTGCATTTATCAAACAGGAAGTGGGAGTGGAGTAATACTCTGGGGGGTAGGGGGGTGACTTGCTCTTTAAGTGCAGGGGATAAAAGTTCCTAGGTGAGCTTCCGCATGGACGCTGTATTGAGTGACGCATGATGGCTGCACGTGCCCAATCTCCATTTAAAAATGGTGATCTGCAAATTCTGATCAACGCCTCTCAGAGCGGATCAAACCAGCTGGCCGTCGCTGCTACTGGAGCCTGTGGAGACGCTGAACGGAGCGTTGCGTCGCCCCTCCCGCCCTTTTCTCACACTGTGCACGCCCGCAGCGGCAAAAATGTAAACAAACACATCTGCTAAACTTTTCTGCTGTGACAACTGATGTAAAGTTTTACTTCTACAATGGAAAATACGGACGGAGGAAGCTCGTTATTTAAAACGAGTTTTAAAGAAGAAACTCTGGGCGGTGTGAGGTGAGTTTTTAAGGCTGGCTGCTGAAATAAAAACACGGAGCATCAACAGTCAAACACAACTCGTCTGTATGAGCGTGACACTCATAGCTGCACCAATAACTTGTGAAACAATTAAAGACATGCTACATCAGCAGCCTGTGATGACACCTGGTTCTGTTCACTATAGTAGCCACTTCAGAAATTAAATAAATATAATAGTAATAACAATAACAATAATAATATTGTGGCAAGGTGGATAAACGAGGGCCCGGGCGGGATTCGATCCCCAGACTCCCGGGTGAGAGTCATACGCTCTAACCAGTCAGCCAAAGGGACATCCCCTTGGCCAAGTAGCCAGGGCGCATGATCAATCGGGACATTTTGACAGGACACTCACACTGTCACAATATTATACCGGAAATTAATCAAACAGAGCTCTTCAAAACACTGAACCGAACACGATTTCAGCATACCGTTTCACCCCTAGTTACAGGTACTTTTTCACCCTAACCACCCACATCATGAGGTGTAACTTTACACGGGTGGTTTTAAATATTCTACAAAGCAACTCTCTGACGTCTATTCTTAATTGTGAACTTCACACAAGATCCTTTCAGCTTTCATTCAGTCATAAGCTCCTTCTCCCACAGGGAGGTAGTGCTCACCATACTGTGTAATTAGCAGCGTTCAGCTCGATGGCCTCTGCAGTCAGTGCAAAAGCTCTCTCACTTCGTTCATCTTTTTTCAGGAGTGCACGGAAGTAGTCATACACATCTGAAACTGGAGAGGACAAAAGTCGTTTTTAGGTGATGAAACTTCTGAATCTCGTGTTTGTCGCACAGCAGTGACCGTTGGGGACCGTGTGATAATCCCAGTGTGTCACTCTGGCGTTTAGGATGGCTTACACTTCTCAGAGTAGGCGATCTTCACTACAGGGTTTGGTCCATCATCTTGTGGAACTGGCTCCAGATCAGCCCACTCCTTCCGGTCTCTGAAACAGAAACATACAGCTGCATTTCCTGCTTACGTACGGGAATGATGCTACAGCAAACTTAACAAATAAATACGGCGACACGTTTCTATTGGGAACTACAAGTAAACGGCTGCTAGACCCGTTTTTTCCTCCAAGTGTTATAAATAATACAGCTAACACTTAGCAGAAGGCTACTTACCCATATCAATGTTTAAGACTCCACACACGATAAAAATAATGCTAAAAACTGAGCTCGGATAAGCTAAATGTATAATCGAAAGACATTACAACTGGAGACAAATAACTCGTTTGAACAAAGTTAAACAGCCAGTCGACAAGCTACCGATGCTAAGTTAGCCAGCACTCTGAAAAACAACCGAACTCTACCTGTAAAACATGTACTGAGTGGGGTCAACTCCATAATCCCCTCCGAACTGGTCCTCGGTTTCTACATCAAACGCGTTGTCTTCTTTCACCTCCGCGGGCTCATTTGAAGTCTCTTCAACACTTGCCATGGCTAACTTTTTTTTAGCTAAATCTGTTTATCTGCGAAGAAATACGTCACATCCGGTGTGGTGAATGCTGCGTTCGGGTACTGCGGGAAAAAACAGCTTCCTCTTCCGCTCTTCCATTTTAACCCATCTAAGCAATTTTCAAATGCTGGGCCTATGTACAGATGACGATGGTCATAAAATTAGAATATCATGACATTTGATTTATTTTAATAATTCCATTCAAAAAGCGAAACTTGGATATTCGGTTCATTCATTACACTGACTGAAATATTTCAAATTTGTATTTCTTTGATTTTGATGACTATAACTGAGAACAAAGGAAAATCCCAAATTCAGTATCTCAGAACATTAGAATATCATTTAAGACCAATGCAAAAAAAAAAAAGAAAAAAAAAAAAAGAAAAGGAGTTTTAGAAATGTTGGCCAACTGAAAGAATGAGCATGTACAAAACTCTATATTTAATTGGGGCTCCTTTGGCCCAGATTCCTGCAGCAATGTGGCGTGGCACATCTGTGTCACCGCCCAGGTGTTAGGAGAGCTCATGTGACTCAGCTCTTCTGAATGGTTGGGTCTGGCAGATTGCATCTTCCTCTTCACAATACTATATTCTATGGGGTTACGGTCAGGTGAGTGCTGGCCAATCAAGAACAGGGATGTTTATGTATTTAGCAGACGCTTTTGTCCAAAGCGACTTACAAGTGATGATACCATGGTGCTTAACCAGACACTGGTAGCTTTGGCACTGTGTGCAGGTTTCAAGTCCTGTTGGAAAATGAAATCTGCATCTCTATAAAGTTGGTCAGCTGCAGGAAGCCTGAAGTGCTCTAAAACTTCCTGGTAGACGGCTGTGTTGACCTTGGACCTCAGACAACACAATGGACCATTGCCAGCAGATGACATGGTACCCCAAATCATGTGGAAACTTTACACTGGACCTCAGGCATGTGCAGGAGAGGCAGAGCGCTGAAGCACCTGCCCCTTTTGCCTGAAGTGCCCTGCTTCCAATCTTCCATCAGACTTTACCGTCTTAGTTGTAATAGGTCTGCAAAGATTTTTCCTTTCATGTTGCTTCGGTCAGTGGGTTTACGTGTAAACATCTGTGGAGCGCTGTAAAACATCCGATGCTATAATTTTTCTGCTGAATTTTGGGACAGCTGAGCCTCAGTGAGAAGAGACTTACTGTTACTCTCCCTTATGTGACAGCTTTGACAAACAAACACTAGAAATAAGCACATTTTACATCTATGAGGACAACTTGGAGATAAAAAGCATCCACATGTTCTCAATCCTGCATAAAACTGGATTTATGGATCTATAAACTTTGTTTTATTCTTTGATGACATGCATTTTAAATATTCACATATGCTAGAAATGAATTCTTCAAAGCAAGGTCAAGCTGAAATTTATTTTCATCAACAACTCTGGACATTATAAAAATAAATAGATGATTTACAGTCAGTGGGTTGTTGTACAAACTTATCAAAATTATGCGTCGGTCAGAATTAAAAACTAAACACATGCATAACCAACATTCCATGAATGTGCACATGTTCTGAATACTTGTTGCTAACATTTGCAAAATAACTAAATCTGCTTTTTCAACAGAACCAGTTGATAGAATAAAAAACCCATTCATGGCAGACTGAGACATGTTTAATATGCTTCTTCCTGATCAGCTTTGCGTAACGGCTTGACCAAACGTTTGCTCAGTGATCAGCATCCTGCTCCAGACCGTGCTTCTCTGTGTAACGTCTGGAAGAGAGACGAGATTCCACAGTTATGAATGAGTTTATAGAATTTGGCCTTCTGCCTTTACAGTAAATGTGAACACATCCTAAAATCTGAACTGGATGTGTTAAAATTGTCTAAGGCTATAGTAAACTCCTGAAAAATGACTGAATCTCCCCTGACTTGGAGCTCAGTTATTCTTGTTATATATTTGTACAATTTGACCACTAGGGGGCAGCAAGACCAACAAATAACAGCTGATTAATTTCATACATTTCTAGGTTTGAACCCGGTTAAGTCCGGTTCTTTACGTGGCGGGACATGATATTCAGGTAGATCCACAGATAGCTGTGCAGAAATGCCAAAGAACAAGGCAGTTCTGAGTCAAGTCCCCATGAGCCAGATTCAAAGTGTCACGGAGCCACTTTCATCAGCCTCGAGGCTCATGGCGTTAATATGGATGTGAAACAAATAAAGATAGGAGATTAAAAACTCCTTAAAAACATTAAAAAGTGATAAATCCTTTCTTAGACCCAAGATTTCAATAAGCCTATTATTAACAATAGTTTCCTTCCAGTAGCAAACCTACACAACTTCAGCAAAGTTACCTTTAACCTAAAAATAAGTCAATATCTTCAAAACCTCAATACCACCATGATCCGTGGGCGTTGTTGTTGTGTTCATGGTTGCTGTCGCCCTGCTACGGTACGCTGAGGGGGGGCTGCATACTGGTGCACACTGGTGCATACTGGTGCATACTGGTGCACACTGGTTCAAACTGGTGCATACCGGTGCAAACTGATGCACACTGGTGCACACTGATGCATACTGGTGCACACTGGTGCATACTGGTGCACACTGGTGCATACTGGTGCATACCGGTGCAAACTGATGCACACTGGTGCACACTGATGCATACTGGTGCACACTGATGAATACTGGTGCACACTGATGAATACTGGTGCAAACTGATGGATACTGGTGCATACTGGTGCAAACTGATGGATACTGGTGCATTGCACACTGGTGCATACTGGTGCAAATCGATGCAAACTGCTGCAGACTGGTGCACACTGCTGCAACTGTTTACAAACACTACTAACTGGTGGAGCTTTAACTGTGAGTCGAATATGAGTTTAGCAACAGATGAAATCCTGGGAAATTATTCAGTTAAGCTTTGAGAAATAAAACTTTGTATTAAAAATGTTCATTTTCATTTAAAAACTGCGTATAGCCACCACAGACTACAAACCCCCTTTCAGAATGTTGCGTAACAAAGAGAGAGAGAAAAAAAACAATCATTTTACTAATAATTTCCTCACCTTCGTGCAAAATTATACAGGGCTTCCTTTCGCTGTTGGAGAGACAAATGTCTGTCATACGGTGATTTTCCAAAGCTTTTGGCCGCTGGCTTTAATAATAAGACAGAAAACACTTTTATTAAATAATGTTCAGCATGAAACATTCACTGTTAGGTCTAAACACCACGATCACCAGTGACAGTAAAATCCTCAGACCTTTATAGCTGCAGGAGAGTAAGAAGAGAAGGAGCCAGTGTTGGACGTCCCGGTAGCTTCATCCTTGTTCTCCAGCAGGTTTGTTATGGTGGTGTCAACACAGCTGGTCTTTGCTGAACAAAGAACAAAACGACGTCAGGTGTACGAAAGAATCAAGCAGGAATATTCTAAAAGAATTTTACACAAATGGAAAATGCACAGCTAAAAAGAATTACTCCTCTTTTCATTTTTACTTTACTTCTACCCTTTAGTTCAGGACATTAACGCATCACACAAAGTCTAAGACAGGTTTCCAATTAACGGTCCAGGCCTGACTCCTGCTGATGGAAAACAGTAACTGCACATCATTTTCTAATTGGAAATCCATAAGAGGTCACTAGAAAACCTGACAACTACATCGTTTGTGGATGTTCTGCTTTTAAAGCACATTTATGTTTAAAGGAGTGGTTCACACATTTTATCAACACATATGCAGAGATCTCTAGTAGGAATGAATACCTTGTAAGTCAATCTCAGACCTAAAAGTTACCCATGTCACAGCTGAGCTTCAGACGGCAGGTGTTAAGAGTCGTTTTTCCTGATATTTGGACATCTCTCCTCTGATTGGACAACAGCAACATGACTCTATCATTGACTTGCAACAAGGGTGTTGTATCTCTACAGCCTGGAGGAGTTCTGCTGTGTGGTGGAGTTGCTAATGCGGTTAGCTTAAACCAGTGGTCTGACATATACCGACAGAGGATCCGCATGCGCACCACCACCCTCTCCATATGTAATAATACTTTTTAGGAATTCACTCAAACTATACAAATATGAAGGGATAGAAAATTAAAACACTTGGAAAACTAAAGTGAACAAAGACCACTGGTGTGCAAACGGGAGCAACCTGCATGTGATGCACTTCATGTCCCATGATGCATCAGCTCCTAGAGTGACTGTGGTTTAGATAATGTTATATTACACATGCCTGCATTCATATGAGACCAGAACAGTAGTGTGAGCTATAATTCCTGGGTACTTTTTACTACATTTAACAACATTCTGGAGTAAAAACAAGTACCCACAGAACTTATGGTGCACGCCCCCTCAGATTGTACAAACGTAACCACTCCTGAATGTTAATTTTCATCAGAAACATTCAATAATGTTTGTTTTATAAACTCAAGTTCTTGAATGTTTTTCTTTCATGATAATTAAGGATACTCCATTGGCTTTTTTTTTTTTTTTTTTACCAACATACTGATAAAGGGTATCTGCAGGGTTAAGGGAGCCAAATTTAAGACTTTTTAAGACCTTTTTTGAGGCCACTTTGACCAAATTTAAGCTACTTTTGAAATTAAATTTAAGCTATAATTTCTAGCTATTGCCTGGAACCGGTGCTAACCACATCGCAAACGTGGGATTAGCCATCCAGTTACCATTAAACTTGCACTTCCCCATGGCGCAAGCTCCCACTAGCTTAACCAGCTAAAACTAGTCCCCTTTCACAACCAACCGCTTACGCCAACATCGTACACAAAAAATGCTGAACACTAACTAGAAATTCACAAGATTTCATAGAAACAAAATAATCTTGTTTATTGGGTCTTTGGTAATTTAAGACCTTTGGAAACTGTATTTAAGGATTATTTGTCATTTTTAAGGATTTTTAAGGCCTTAAATTTGGAAAAGCTAATTTAAGACTTTTTAAGGACCCGCGGATACCCTGTGATAGTCTGACTCTTGATACCCGATACATGCAGGGTCCCCCAAAACAACAACAGCAAATAAATAAATAAGCTAAATCGTTTTAGGATGCCAACATCAAACATCTCCCATCATGCATGCTTGGGCTTTAAACATTATCAGTGCTTAATGACCAATACTTAAATTTAGGTTGGTAATAGGCAAAAGTGTCACGTGTCTCAAACAGCAGCTGAATGACGTTCTCCCTGAGAACGAAGCCTCTAGATCAACAAGGATTATTAAGTTCATGATGGGGAAAAAGTTAGATTAAGATGAGTTTACATAATAAAAGTAAATTCATGCTAAAAAGGTTCAAATGATTTGGGTTTTGAAAACAAATCAAAGTGAGACATCACTGTTACAATCTTTGTTACAGCGTCTGTGCAGAACTGTGGCAGAGTGAGCGTTCTCAACTCAGAGCTGCTGCGTACAAATCCCAGAATCACCTAGCATAAAGCTATGTCCGCGCGGCAAAATTGCATCATTTTAACAACCACGCCCCTCCACCGCGCCTCCGCACGGCCCAAACTTTCCGCACCGCGCACCTAGGAAATTTCCTAACCACGTGGACGGTCGGACACGGAAAAACATGGCGGACTGGCAAGAACTAGTATGGCAGAGGTTGGTAAATACAGACATTTGTATGATTCAGCTCTCAGAGATCACCGTGATCAACATGTTGTTAATAATTCTTGGAGAGAAATAGCTCGCACTGTCGGAAAAGACGAGGACGCTGTTAAAAATGCTGGAATGCCGTGTTGTAAACAGTAATTTCTACTTCTACTATGGTGTAGTGTTGGATGCATGCCGTAGAGCTCCATGCTGCCCCCTACAGTTTGGGAGAATATTGACTCACCGCAGAGACGAGCCGCATGAACCATAAACGCTGCGAGTTGTGAAGCGCGTTCCATCCGCGAGCCGCATCACCAAGCGGAAAGTGAATGCGACAAGCATAAACCAAGCTTAAGAACGTCATCGGAGACTCGGAGAAAGGCCGTTTCAGTGGAAGGACCCTTACTGACCTTTACCTGACTGGAACTAGAAGCCAGGATGTCATGCTTGTCTAAGGCAGTAATTAGTAGTTTTGGTACAAATTTTCTCCAAAAGCTGATTAAGAACAAAAGAAGTTGGCCTGAAAGTCTGCAGGTTTGTGTTTGTGTACAGCTCTCCTAAAGCACTGGTCTAGCTTTCATAAATAAATAAAACTTTAGAGCTGTAAAAGAATGCATTTGTGCCTTATTTAACATCGGGGCTGCTTATGGACACGCTTAACAAAAACGCTGTCCTACCCAAGTCCTTTGTGATGACACTCAATGGGACATGTGGCAGCACGTCCTTCACCTGCTGGGCCATTTTAGCAATCCGATGGTCATCTGTGCCCAAACTCTGGGCCATGAAGCCAAGGCCAATAGGACTGGGTCTGATGCCTGTGTTTACAGAACACAACAGCTGACGTCCTTTCCAACCCAAATGCAACAGGTGGAACGTCAAACGCGTCCAGTTAGATTTACTCACTAGTAGCCGTTGGTGGGACTGTGTGTCTTTTCCTTTTGATGTGTTCGACTTTGTCGGCTTTTGTGATCTTGGTGGAAATGAGACCAAGTTCAGCTGCAAGAAGCTGAAGAAGAAGAGACATTAGAGACTTAAACTTACACAGAACAGGCAGAAAAAATGTGTTTTATTGGTGTCATAAACCTGGCCTTGCTCTAAAGATTAAATCCAAATGCTAGTCACTCAGCTCGGATTACAATTTCCATTTAGATGTTTTTAAACATATGAACACAACCAAGTGGCAGATGTCACCTCCTGGACTTTGTTGGCGAACTCCTGCGTCGACTCACCCTCCTGTCTGGAAACGGGAGGAAGCCAGCTGGAATAAAAACAAGAAGCCGAGTGAAGAACTCCCGGAGAACCGAGAGCTTACAGCCTAAAATTCTCACTTAGTGTTACCACCATTTAGAGCCACAGCCTGGTCGTTATTATTGTTGAATAAAGTAGATGAACTTTGATTTTACGTGTTTTTTTGTTTCTACATTTTACAAAAAAAAAAAAAAAAACTTATGCAAAAAAAAGGTAAATTTCTAACTGAATGTAATAAAAAATAAACTAAAAGGCAATGAATGAAAGAAAAAAAGACAAATTATTTACTACCTTACATGGTACGCTGTCCATGGAGCAAAAAATGTCCATGCGAGTTCTGTCAGCCAACTAGACCCCAGCGTGCTCTGTGGAACAACAGCACATAATAAAGCCACTGTATTAGAGGAACCTCACTGTCCATTTTATTCATAAGACCAGTTTAAATGTTGTTACCAAAGAAAGCAGCGGTCTGGTCACTCGTAAGGCCACAGGTTGGATAGATCCAGTCAGGGAGAACGGCCAGGAGCTGTGAGGAAAGGAAAACCCGCATTTATTACATCCAACTGTTGCTTTTTAGACTGTAGGAACAAAACAAGCATGGCTAACTTTTTCCCTTCGAGACCCAAACCAACCTGAACTTGAGCAGACCGGCTCGGCCGTTCGTGGTGTCCTCCTCAGGAAACAGGAGCAGAGGAGGGGTGCCGTCGGTAGAGCAGTACCTCTGAAGAGTCTCTTCCACTGCTTCCTGGCTAGAAGCCGAGTGGATTTCCATGAAACCTCTGGCCCAACACACAAAGCCTGTGGAGCCTTCTAACTGGGGCTGATGGGCAGAAAAACACTAAATTCACTCACACTAACGAAACGAGACAAATGCAGCAGACGTCATTAAAAGACTGAAGAGACAGAGACCATGCTGTTTCTTCCATCTACAACAGCAACAAATTAAAAACTTAAAGCCACATCACCATCATCCTGGCAGGTGAGACTAGAAATACTTTCATGCATCACTGCTCACATGTTCTTACTCCAAAAAAGTCTCCACGTTCTGCCACCAATCACCTTTTGACACAGGCATGATACATTTGTGTTTTACCTTATTGGGGTTCAACAGCTGCACAGATGTGTTAGTGACACAGGACAGATCGAAACGTTCATTACAATACTATAAATATTTAATAGAGGAATAAATTAACAAAAAGAAGTATTTGTGTATGATACTAAAGCCATGTGTGTGTGTGAGACTGTTCATGTGCTTTGAGTCAACACAGCTGATGCAGCCCAATACCAGAATATTTAATGGTAAATGGTAGGAATGTAAGAAAATATCGACATAGCAATATATCGCGATATTTTTTCCTGCGATATTATATTGATGTTCAAAAGCTGTGTATCGATTTTTTTGGAAGAATTTACGTGCAAACATTTGTGTATTTTCTTTTCTTTTGGTGCAAATCAAATGCCGTCCGCTAGTCAGCAGTAGGGTGCAATGGAGTTGGTTTCCACCACTGAAATGTAAATCCCTCTATTACGGTTCAGATACCTCATGTTAATCATGTTAAGTATCAGTTTGGACCATTTATTGAATTTTCCTACAATAATTTTAGTCTTAAAAAAAATCGCTATAATTGTCCGACTGAATGTATCGCAATATATGGTGATATATCGTATCGTCTCCCCTGTATCGTGATAAGTATCGTATCGCCAGAATTTCACCAATACTCATCCCTAGTAAATGGCCTGTATTTGTAAAGTCAGACATGAAAACATCTTCCTTTAGAAGAAAGGCTTTTAGCGGTTCTACTTGTGGTTCTAAAGACATGTCCAAGTCATTTAGAACAGAGGAGCAGCTCTCAGCTGTCTTAAGGTGGGCCCGAGTTCCACGGCTCTGCGGCTCCGTGTTTTCCTTGCTGCCGGAAACGGGTAACAATGGCTCTTTGATGGGAAAAGGTTGCCGACCCCTGCCCCAGTGGGTAATGTTGAAGCTGGTTAAACTTTAAATGCCGGCCTCACTCGAGGGGCCGCACGCCATCCAGCAGGTTTTAGTTGTTTCTCTGCTTAAACACACCTGGTTTGAATATCTGCTGGTGATTAACAGGCTGCTGCAGAGCCTGATGAGCTCCTGAACAGGTGATTCATCCAGGAATCAGGTGTGTTGGAGCAGGTAAACAACTTAAACCTGCTGGATAGCGGCCCTCAAGGACCAGGATTACCAGCCCCTTGCTCTAGTTTCCGGGTTTTTCTTCACGAAGGTCGGTTCATCCACAGGATCAGGATAAAGCAAACAGCTGTGCTGCAACTGCGTCTGCAGCAGTGCCACCAGACTGTTGGGTGTGGTTTATACTAGAATAAACCTGTTTTCAAGACTGAAGGTGGAGCTACAGAGAAAATATTTACTGCCACATAGCAAAACACCGTCAGAAAAAGTCAGGCACTCTTTAAAACACAAGCAATCACAAAAAAATCTCTATTTTAGTCTGAAAACGGCTTATTTTAATGGCTCTCTACCGCTGAGCGTGTTTGTGTCCATGAATCACGAGTCAGTAATTACTCACAGCTCTTCAACGAACGTTGAAAATGTGCAGGACAGTATCTACAGACTAAAAGGTAGAGGATGAACGTGAAGCACTCACGGTACTGCAGGAGGTCAGAAGGTTGATGATGTTGTGATCGAACTCGGACACATGATTGCATATGTACAGCTTGGTATTTTTGTCTCTGGAGCGAGGGTTTCTCTGTCTCACGTGCATGCCCAGGACCGAGCACATAACTCTCACAATAAACCTACAGACAAACAAAGAAACACCTATTTAATATCTCCAATTTCTATAACTAAGTTGGTCATTTTTAATCAGCATATGGTTAATGATGCAGCAATCGCTACCCCGGCTACAGTAACATGTACTAATAGATGCCTACCTTCGAACAAAACTTTCAGGAAGGGCACAGCTGACCAGGAAGATGTGAACACCAATAAAAATCCGTATTAGCATCAAACAAATGCCAACTGGGAAGTAAATCAGCAACAGCAGGAGAAGCACCGGATCTTTGGGAAACCTGTGCACAGAACAAACTCAAGCTGTAAACACCAGTCTGCTTCATATGACACTTCACACACTCACTAGCCACGTTATTAGGTACATATGTTCAGTTTAATACAAACAGCTCGTCAGCCGATCATACGGCAGCAGTTCAGACCGGGTATCAGAATGAAGGAGAAAGGAAATTCAAGGGACTAAGGTTGTTGGTATCAGGCAGGCTGGTCGGAGGGTTACAGAGGGTGGTGAGCTACTGGGATTTGAACCCACAACCATCTGTAGCATTTACAAAGATTGATTTGGAAAAAAATAAATAAATAAAAGAAAATCTCCAGCAAACAGCAGCTGTGTGAATAAATTGTTTTGTTGATGTTAGATGAAAACAGTCAGGAAATGACTGTTTTGTTTCCCGTTTTTTTACATCGGCTGATGTTTATCCCTAGTAAAGCTGATTTAAAGTCAGGCACATCCTCGGGCAGCCCGCTGCTGTTATAGATTTGACATTTATGTTTATGCTCACTAATAACATCTGCATATTAAACGCTCTAAATGAACTTTAACACTGAGCGGTGGGGTTGCAATGATTATGAATTTCGTTGGTACGACTATAGTCTGAGAAATCACGGTTTCACGATTATTTTACATGAATTGATTTCACATCTGTATTAACATAGATAAATCACACACTCTATGAATTACTGATTAAGACATGATTACATTCTATAAAGGCTTTGAATCCCTGAAATATCTATTGTTCCTTTGCAGAGACTTTGCTTAGAAAATTCACTCTACTACTGGTTTGCAACGTTGATGTTTTATCTCCACAAGTGCCACAAGCCTGGAGGAGTTCTGCTGTGTGGTGGAGTTGCTAATGCTAACGGTTAGCTTCAACTAGTCGAGACGTTCTCTGCTGTTTCCTGGATGCTAAAACAACAACAGCCTTCTCTGTCATGCATCAGTTTGGGTGAGTCCATGAATGTTAAGTGACAGTGTGACGTAGATCTGTCTGGATTTTCGAATCCTAGAATTTCACCTTCTATTTTCTATTAGAAGCTAATGCAGGAGATAGGTGTAGGAGACTGTCTTCAAGTTCAGCTTCATGAAAAACTCAAGAGTGACGGATTATCAGAAATAATCATTAAAATGTTTTTTAAGTGTTCCACACCTTTAATTATATTAGCCTTGTTTTGAGTTTCTGTAAAAAGACAAAAAGGTTTAACTGTTGACAACTGGTCAGGGTTAGCACTGAAGGACGGAGACATCATCATGAATTAAGATGCTAAATTAGTACTAGCGCAGTTGTTATTATGAATATTACTTATTACTTAAATGTAATTTCTACTTGTTCAAATCTTTTCAATCTCAACAGTAAGAATTTTATCTGGTCAAGGATTAATTATATTATTGCTATGTAGAACAGGAATTAGAGAGGAGATGTTGATTAAATATTAAAATGGCTTGCTGTACCATCTTGGTGTAGACAGACATGGGGGAAACGTAGAACAGCACAACATGAACCATCGTTAACTGGACTTTTCTAATAATTACTGCTTGAAGCACTTCCTAGGTGGAAAGAGCAGTCCTGGTGGTTGTTGACCGCAGCGTTTCACACCATGGTTAATAGTCAAACCGGTTAATCCTTGCAACCCTACTGAGCGGTGCACAAAGTCAAGATTTAACAGTTAGTTAAATCCAGAGTTAACAAACTGATGCAGTTTCAGAAATGTTGTGCATCAACTGATGTTATTAGTAACATGTTTGCATGAAAACAATGTAGAAAATGTTAGGAAATCGGCAGTAAATATCGGCCATCGGCTGACCATCTCTTCTACTTATTGAAATAGAAAAACTGGTACTGGTTGACCTCTAACTCAAACCAAGCTCTCAAGCATCAACATGTAGAACCTTGAAGCAGATGGACTCTAGCAACAGAAGACCACACCAGGTGTCTCTCCTGTCAGCTAAGAACAGGAAACAGAGGCTAGAATTCCCACAGGATCTCCAGAACTGGACCAGAAGATACTGGAAAAACCTTTCCTGGTCTGATGATTCTGGATTTCAGCTGCAACTTTCAGTTAGTTTGGTCAGAATCTGGTGTCACCAACATAATAGCATAGACCCATCCTGCCTTTTATCAATGCTTAAGCATGGTGGTGGGGATGTAATGGTATGTGTGTGGCACTCTTGTCCCACTTTGGATCCCTTATGGCAGGTTTACACCTGGAATGACATCGATCCGCCCTGGTAGGTTGTACTGTGTTCACATCTGGGTTTCCCGTGCTCAGCTGGCCATTTTTTCAGACCTCCTTGCCTGGCGGTATGCTTTGGACTGAACTGACCCAACACACCCACTGCTGACTGACTGGCTGGCTGAAATTCGTGCCTATGTTTACAGGGAGCCTCCGATTGGTGGGCTCCTTATCACACCAAATGCTGGGGAGTAAGCATTTTTCTGACTGCAGCTAAGAGCTGCTGCTCCAGTGCGAGGACAGACTTCTTTGAAGAGCACAATCACTCGCAGTCTCAGTCAGCACACTTAAATGCACACTGACTGACATCTAAGTCGATCCAGATCGATCTTATTTTAATACGCTGGGAGTCTTTATCCTAGTTTACATGCGCATTACAAAAACGGCCTCTCAAATAAAGTTGGTTCCACTCTGGTACAGTAGGTGGCGACATGCCACTTTTCATGTCAGCATTTTTCCGGTTAGCTTATAGCAACACAAGTAGTAAACAGAGGCTGGCGGGAGTGAAGCAGATGGAATTGAAACAGGATGTGCACAATGGCTGAAGGAATGCACAACAATAACGCTGCAGCACAGCTTATTTGGTACGTACTGTCCTGTTTCATGGTGTTACAGGTGCTGCTTTGTAATGATGGTCTTGTCAGAACTTCCGCTTTCGCGATCTTGTCACTTCCGAATCGCGAGCGTTCTACCGGTTTATTTCGGCTGAACCATTTACATGCAGAATGTAATCTGATTGCTACTGCATCATCTGGGTTCTTCAGCTCGATAAGAACCAGCTCACCTTCAGCCCGACTAACGCGTTCACGTGCATTTTAAAAATTCGGCATTGTTTTGCAAAAATGGCTAGAGAGATCAGGAAGCAACATCAGAGTCTCCAAAAGCAACACTGCTCACGGCCACCTTTGTTTACTTATGAAGGGACACCACAGACTTCTCCACATGTCTTTTGCCCCTCCCGTGTGCTCAGAGATTTCTACATTCTCAACAAGGCCGATTGTGACTGGGCTGATGCTACCAAGACCAGACTGGGCCAAGTACCCTTGGATGTCCACCTCTGCCCAATACTAGTCCCTGCAGTCAACAGCCGGGACCTTCTTGACAGGGCCAACCCAGGTGTGAAAACTACATTAATCCCACCTGGGCCTGGTTTAAACACCACAGCCTAAATGAGTACTGTTGGGATGTGGTGGAACTGGAGATCATCATCATGATGATGTCATCATGTCAATACGGACCAGAACCTCTGAGGAATGTTCCAACAACTCGTTTATTTAATGGCACACAGAATTTAGGCAGTTCTGGAGGCAAAGGGGTTGAACCCAGCCCTAGCAAGGTGGAACTAAGGAAGTGAGCCGGTGAGAGCACTAGAATTTTAATGCAGTGTTTGATAGAAAAAATAACGAAACTGAAATGCGTGACAGAAACAAAGTAGAAGGGTTTAAAATGTTTTACAGTGTTGGCTAGTCTGTACTGCGTCTACAGAAACAAAAACATGTTTGTGCGTCCTTTACAAATCTTTTAAATGTTTACAATCCCACTTAAAGAGCAAGTCACCCCCTACCAGAGAATTACTCCGCTCCCTCTTCCTGTTTGAAAAATGCAACAAATGCTGTTGCCTCGCAGACCGAGAGCGTGGAGCCGCTAACAAATACACACACAGGCTCACAACGACATTGTGACATCATATGGTACCAGCTAACATTCTAAGGTACCACTTAGCCAATATCGATGGCAGATTTAAATTCAAATGCAGTGCAGAGTTTTTACCTGACAACGGCACAACACTGACAGTTTTAGGCAGAAAATTAAAATTTTAACTAAAATGCACTAAAGTGAAAAACTATTTACGTGTCTGCAGCACGATTAGACACGCATTTATATAGTCTACCAGAAAAAAAGTTCATTTGGGGGTGACTTGCTCTTTAATCAATGCTCATGAGAAACCACCCAGTGTTAGAGATATTTTTAACTTTCACTTTCAATACTTTACCATACTTGTCACTACTGGCATGAACTTGTCTGACAGTAATGATTTAACAGGCACTAAGGGGCTAACTTTACCCACATTCAGCTAAGCGACCATACTTCACTGCATTTTTTACTTAACAAAGGGACTTATTAATTACACTAACTACAGCGCCGATGCGAGTGTTTGAGAAAATAAAAAATTACTTTTAATAGGCACTTAACATTACACATCTCATTTGAGTGTAGTGAAATGAGGTCTACGTGTTTCTAGCAACACGTTTCGTTAACCTCTACCACCAGCAGCCTAATTAGCTCCTGTTTCGAGAACAGTTGTGTTATATGTTCTAAACGTATACCGCTACTGGAGATCCTTCCTGCCAACAGCCAACAGCCATTGTAATATACAACAACTCTTTGATCACTTGATTATTATTATTCTGAGCAACTACATCAATCAATTTCCCTCTGGGATTAATAAAGTATTTTTGAATTGAATTAGCCAAAAAATATACATACATAAATACATTAGCAATTTAAAGTTAAGAGAATCAGTAACAGCGCCAACAATGCAGCCAGCCGTTCGCTTGTCCACCATTGTTGGCTGACTTACCGACGAAAGTCAAACATGTCCTCAATCCCCCGCGTCTCCATGTCTGCCTGTCGGACTTTGGTAAAAGCTAATGCTAAGAGTACAGCCTGATTTTAAAAAGCAGACCAGTCATAACGTTTACGGCAGTACGCTGGTCATGCGCGGGGTAAACTAGCAGCTAATTTGTGTTATTGTTTAGCCAACAGACTCGACTAACTGTGAAATATAACACGCAGCATATGAAAGCTATCCTAAAAGGTTAGCATAACGGTTATCAACAGATGTTTCTTCCTGTGGTGCAAATACACTTCCGGTTTGCACCTTCTAGTATAAAAGCGCCATTTCTTGAAACGTTCTTAACTAATATAGAGAAACGTTCATTTTGAGCATGTTAGCAGTAATCACAGTCTGCGTCTATTTTTCCTCTCTTTTCTGTGATTAATGGCTGAGTTGAACAATGCCAAACGCCAGATGCATCTAGTCATCACTATTGCTTTCAAAATAAGGGCCGAAACATTTAGTTTGTCTCTCGTATATGTACAGTCTATGGTCTCTCTCTAGTGTTAAAATTTGATTACTTTAGACAGTGAAACAATATTATCAGAAACATTTAAATCCAATCTAAAATTCACTTTATGGCATATAGTATGATTTCCTCCATAATTTCTGCTCCCTTAAAATAACTTATTAAATTATTATATTATAATAACTTACAGTTTATTGTATTGTACTGTAAAATATGTATTTTTGTACAAGCTAATCAATCTTAAATTACCTCACAGACACTGTCAAAGCACACATCAGTACTTTTGATTTCAGTTATGTTTATTTATGTAGCATATGATTGAAGTATAATGATAATAAAATGTTTGATTCATGGCGTAAGGCAAAGCGGAAAATAGTTTTTACAGCCCAGTTCATTTGCGTTCATTTTCTTCTTCGTTGCTGGGAGCGTGATTTGGAATCATAGGATGTCCAAGGAAGATCCCGCCTTTCTCGCCTCTGATTGGCTAACAGGGCTCTCTTACGATTGGCTATTTCATTTAATAGCAAACCGTCTTCCCTGCTAAGTGCAGAGTGCAGACTGTCATCCTGCCACCAGCAGAACAGCTGTTTTGGGTTCTGTAAAGAAAATGCGAACTTAGCGCTACAATAACCATTCTGTTCTGGTTTGCAAAATAGTTTTTTTTTCTGTTTTTAAGGGACCCATGAGGTGACCGGAAGAGGATGAGACTTGGAAGCCGTGTCTAACAAGCCCCTCCCACTAAACTCCTCCTCTAATCCAGCCCAGTTTGTTTGACAACAAACGTACATCTTGTGTAACCGCTGCTGTTAAACTAATAACGATTTTGTTTCCACGAAAACAAATAAGACGCTTTAAACTGAGTCCCGACTGAACGTCGGACCCTTTTCTTTTTGACAGCACAAGAGAAAACATCATGCGGGTCAGGATGCGCTGCTCTCCGCTAATCCCCTGGCTAGTGTTGGCCTCTGTACTGAGCTCGGTGATCGGGTTAGGTGAAGACCTAGACTGGCCTCTGTTCGGGCCCCCCGGCACTCCTATCCGGCTGCAAGAGTCCGACCTGGGATTAAAAAAGGCCCTGCTTTTCGCTGAGGAGCGGTACAACCATGGCTCCAACGCTATACACCTCCGCAGGGTCAGCCGGCTGATCTCCGCCAATAAACAGGTAAATATTTTAGTATTTTTTGCGTTTATTTATATTTTATATGGTCTTACACAAATAAATGTAAAAGCACGTATTTCACTGTAAGAATCAGCTCGTTTTTAAATGATCTGCGTCAAGTAATTAGCAAAGGTTTAGCTAAGCTTAAACCGGAAATATCAAAATAAAGGCATACATGTTACAAGCGCTATATTTACCTATCTATGTAAATAGGACCTATTACTCCTCACCGTTTCTCATCAACAGTTAATTAATGTTCTAAAATTAATTTCATTTTTCTTAAAGCTTATAAAAAGATGCACGCTTATGACCTGACCGGAAGTGGAATGGCTGCTTCTAACCTGACTTGATGGCTCAAAACAGCCATCAACCAGCGCAGATCTATGAGTAAAACCGCTTATTCACTTTTTTGTGAAAGTATTTGAAATTTTAGTACAGCGCTTTAAATTCCAAATGAAATCGATTAAAATACAATAATTTTTCAGGACAAGGAAGATAAATAATGACCATTAAGAGCATGTGTGGCAGGTTCAAACCCCTGCTACTGCTAATAAACATGCATGTATTAATGATCACCTCTAGAAAATCTTTGGGGGGAAAACACATCAGAAGTCTTTTAATTAGTTATTTCGACAGATTTGTGGAAATCACAATTTTAAGCCCTATGTTCATTTTGGTGGAAACTAAGATTTAAGGTAACATTTTTTTAAGCAGAACAGATCCAGACCAGTTTTGACCAGACTGACATGTGCGCTGATAAACTCTGAGCATGACTGAATATATTTTCCTTAATTTTTTCTTTTTATTAAACTTTCTAAAACAGTCTCCCTTATTAGTTCTGCTGCATTCCTAAATTCTGTCATTTCCTGTGTGTTTGACCTGTTCTCCAGTTGGTTAAGGGACTCCGTTACACTCTCACCGTGGAGCTGAGCAACACTCAGTGTAAGAAGTCCACCATGCTGCGGACGTGTGACTTCTATCCTGAGCCTCACAAACTGAAGGTAGGATGTGTGTGGGGGCTCTAACTGAAGCAGCGTGAGTGTTTGGGGTGGTTACAGCACATATAAAGTCTCCAGTAAAGAATGCCTCGTTTATTATTGGTGCAGACGGAGTGTGTTCAGTAGAAATTGGACTAGTCATCTGGTCTTGTGACATGGAGTGTGTCTGAGCCTCATGCCCTCTCTCATCCAACAACAGCAAATCATTTTTCTGTTTAGCCTTCAGTTATCACTGCAAACTGAAAACCTGCAACTGAACTCATTTAGTCTGTTTTTACATGTCCTCTGTGTGCTTACCTTTAACTTTTCCCTCTATTGTTGAACTTGTGATTCTGCTTGTGTGATATTCCTCTTCTGATCTTTCTTTGGATGCTTTTTCATATTTTAGACTGAGGTGTGTGTGTTTGAAGTGTGGGACATTCCCTGGCAGAACACTACAACCCTCCTGAAACAGAAGTGCCAGCCTAAAGGTCAGTCACCCAGATCGATCAGAGTAGTCCTTCAACCCGAAACCATTTCCCTGCTCTGCTGTTTTCCCAAAATAACTTAAGGCCATAATTCTCCTTGACTCATAGTTTCACAGTTTCCGTACTGGCACCACATGATACATCCCTACTGGTGCGAATAAAATCAAAAAGTCCATTTTATTTCTTCTGATGGACTCTGATCAGACCAGACAGCCAGTTTGTTCAAGCTGAACTTTGTGTTACGTTTCTTTGGTGTTTACTGATGTGGTTGATAAGTTGTACCAATCTGAGAAAAAAGAAATCAGGTGAAAGGCGCTTCTGACCAGCTTGAGGCCTAGTGGTATGGGTGTCCTCCCTGAGACTGGGAGATCGTGGGTTCAAATCCACGGTCGGGTCATACCAAAGGCTTTAAAAATGGGGCCCAGTGCCTTCCTGCTTAACACTCAGCATGAAGGGGTTGGATTGAGGGGTTATATGGAGTTAGGATAGGGACAATGTTACATACAACTTGTACCAATTTTTGTAACGTGTAACATGATTTGTAACTGTAACTTTCATTTTGTAGCCTGTAATTCATGTTCTGGAACACAAAACTTTTGTTTTGCAACACGCAATTCTCGTTTTGTAACATGTAACCTTCGGTACGTAACACAAATCTTTTGTTTTCTAACTTGCTGAAAAAAAATCAGTTTACAAGTTTCAAATCCCAACGCTCAAAACAATCATGTGTCTTGGATTCCTGTCCAATCGTGGCCAGAGGGCAGAGAGCTGTTGCCAGGGGCGTGGCCAGGGAGTGGCCTGGGGTAGCAAATGCCACCCTTGGAATCTGATTGGCCACCCCCAGGTGCCACCACACAGAATTCCCTTTAAATAGGCTTTTCATTGTCCACAAAAGACTTGGGGTAAAGGGGGGAAAAAAGCATAACCATTGGTGCCACCCATGCACAAAGTTGTGCCTAACCTGGGCCACCCCATTTGAAAAGATCTGGACACGCCACTGGCTGTTGCACTCCTCACAACCACACTTCTTACATTCTCTCACTTCACCAGTAGGTGGCAATCATTTTACACATATTAAACTGCTGTAAATAAAGAACTTACATTTTTAATTAGAGCAGGACCTCATATCCAAGACACACGATTGGCTGATGAGACAAAGCCTGTCATTGGTTCTTTGAGAAGGAAGCTAGAATTGGGACAGAACGTTTTGTACGCGTAGACTGGATTTTTGTTGACTGAGATCTGTGTTTTGAGAGTTGTGATTTGAAACTCGAACATAGATTTTTTTTCTGCAAGTTACAAAATGAAAGTTTCATGTTATGTACCAAACGTCGCATGTTACAAAACGAAAGCTACGTCTTCCTAAACAAGAATTACATGCCACAAAATACAAGTTACACATACAAAACATGTTACAAGTACAAAACGTGGTACAAGTTACTTGTAATAGTGTCCCAATCTTAGTTCCATAGGGTTAAACCACCAAATAGTTGCCGTGACATGTCTGCAGCCCCCCCCCCCCCCTCCCCGTGATGGGCCAAATGCGGAGAACAAATTTTGCCAGTTTGAGACGACAGATGGGACTTAAAATTTATATAAGGTCATTGAATCATTTAGACCTCATGGATCAGTTTTCATTTTCCACTTGTCACAATAAAAATGTTCATCCTTTTTTTACATTTTTCAGACATAATGATTAAAAACAATAACCTAAAGTGATTTTATAAAACCTTTCTTATTGAAATTGGGCATTTATGCATAAAAAACGCCACCAGCAGCTAAATGAAGACCTGTTGTATCCTGGGGTCAGGTGTAGCAGGAACATTCTAATAAGTTAGTTCAATTAAATAATAAGATCATTAAAATGTATTTACTTATAAACATTATTCAAAACACTCAGTATTAGCTATTTATAATTATATTATAATTAATAATTTAGATGGCAGCTGGGTCCTTTTAGCTGCTGCTGAAATATTACATGTTAATAACCACATAATTCCATATAAATAACTGTGTATTCTGAAGTAACCCTTGAGTGAAGGTTCATGAGCTGTTTGCAGTGAACTGCTGCAGAAGTTGTTGCACAGAAAACACACATCAAAGCACCTGAAAGATCTCTTTAATGTGTCTGTTGTCAGCTGATCCTGAGGTAAGAGAGACCAACCAGGTGGAGACTTCAGCCGTCACTCAGCCGGTGCAGGTGAGAATGGTTTGGTTTCAGACTGAAAACAAATCTGTAAACGACACGATTAGTTCTGTTTTGTCAACATGTTTATCTTTCGGCAGCCTCTGGAGCTATTGGGCCAGTTTAAGGAGTTCATGGTCAAATACAAGAAGGTGTACAGCAGTCAGGAAGGTGAGGTGTTGTTTTTGTTTTGTATAATCGCTGTGCTACATCCCGCTGTTTACGTGACTTAGCTGTTGCAGCCAGGAAGAGTTAACCTGCTGTAGATGAACATCTAGCTAAGGATCCGCTTTAAAGACCAAGTTCACTCGTTTTTCAACACATTCGCAGTGGTCTCTGGTACAAACGAATGCCCTGGGAGTTGATGTCTGTGGGGGGAAAAGCTCTGGCGCTCCTGTTTCAGGAATTAAAAACAGAAGAAGCAGAAAACGGCAGGATATGGAATCTTATTTCCTGATTTTCTGATATCTCGTCTCTGATTGGCTAAAAGAAACACGGCTCTGCCACTCACTCTGTTTGCTTCGCATCATTTATGTTTTTCTCCACAAATAAGACAAGCCTGAAGAAGCTTGTTGTGTTGGAGAGTTGCTAATGCTAACGGTTAGCTTCTGCTAACCGAGGTGTGCTCTGCTGAGTGAGTCCACGATTGCTGATTTTCAGTGCGACATAACACTGACTGGTCTTCCTAATCTGAGTGTTTCCCCGTCCATCTTGATTCTTATTTTACGATGAAATCAAAATATAAACCGATCCTGTTATTCTAAAACGACTTTGTTCTTCTGGTGTAATGGCAGAGGCCGACCGTCGTCTACGCATCTTCCACGAGAACCTGAAAGTGGCTGAGAAGCTCCAGGCGTTGGACCAGGGATCTGCTGAGTACGGGGTCACCAAGTTCAGCGACCTGACCGGTACGCACTCCTCTGCCTCTGATGAGGAAGTTCATCTTCCCCTTTAAACAAAACTCATCATGTGACACTAAAGTTCAACATCTGTCTGTGCTGATCCAGAGGAGGAGTTCCGCTCCACATACCTGAACCCACTCCTGAGTCAGTGGAGTCTCCACCGACCAATGAAAGCTGCTCTACCAGCTAAAGGCCCCGCCCCTGACAGCTGGGATTGGCGGGATCACGGCGCTGTCAGTCCTGTTAAAAACCAAGTAATAAAAACAAAATGGTTTCTTTGTAAGGCTGTGGTGTCGTGTTGGAATTAAATGATAACAGTTGAGCTTTCACGATGTGCTTTTAGGGGATGTGTGGATCTTGTTGGGCGTTCTCCGTCACAGGAAACATCGAGGGTCAATGGTTCCTGAAAAACGGAGCTTTACTGTCCCTCTCTGAACAAGGTAACACTCTTCTGCTCAGTTCAACAAAAACATGCTGCTAATAAGTTTGCTGCTCCAGATCCATGCGGAGGGTCAGTAGACTCATCCCTATTTTCTCCACAGAGCTGGTTGACTGCGATGGACTGGACCAGGCCTGCAGGGGCGGGCTGCCATCAAATGCTTACGAAGCTATTGAAAAGCTGGGTAAAAAACAACCTGATTCATAAAAAAGAGGATTTCTCACTCTGAGACATTTAATCAGGCTGGTGTTTATCTGTTTTAGAGTAAAAGTATTTGATGTTTGAACTTGAAGAATCTTTTTTTTTACCCGTTCTTTGTCCTCTTTGTGTTTAAGGTGGACTGGAGACAGAAACCGACTACTCCTACACAGGACACAAGCAGAGCTGTGGTTTCACCGATAAGAAGGTGGCTGCCTACATCAACAGCTCAGTGGAACTGTCCAAGGATGAGAAGGGTGAAGACCAAATCCAGCTTCTTATCATTCACTCAGTTATTTAACTGGGAAGGTTTTATACGTGGTTTTTTTCTTCTTCCTGTTTTCAGAGATTGCTGCCTGGTTGGCTGAAAATGGACCAGTCTCCGTGGCTCTGAATGCCTTTGCAATGCAGGTGAGAGGTTTCGTTTTCTGTGTGTTCACGCTTAAATCCAAATCAATTCCATTTCTTTATATAGCAACAATTCACAACAAGAGACATCTCAAGGCACTTTACAAAGTTGAACCTGCTTCTCAGTTTGTTATGCAAGCATGTTGCAACAGTGGAGAGGAAAAACTCTCCTTTAACAGGACCAGCAGAACCTGGCTCAGTATGAGCAGCCATCTGCCACGACAGACTTAACCCTCAGATATCATTTGGGACACTTTTGTCCATATGGGCGATTTTTCCCATTTTGTTTGGGTGCCATTTTTGCATTGTTTGTGCATATGGTACAAAATGTTGTCTCAAAACCTCTCTTGACAAATTTAGAAATTCAATTTGGAATTTTGAAAAAAGACCAAGAGAACACGATGGAACCCTCTTGTCACCTTTGAGGACAAAAACGTCTGCTTGTACAAGTGGCTATAAAAATGTATACATTCATATCTATCTATCCATCTATCTATCTATCTATCTATCTATCTATCTATCTATCTATCTATCTATAGAGAGAGAGAGAGATGTATACATATCTATATATCTATAAAACTATATATCTCTATATCGATACCTATATATATATATATATATATATATATATATATATATATATATATATATATATATATACAGAGAGAGAGAGAGAGAGAGAGAGAGAGAGAGAGAAAGAGAGATGTATACATATCTATATACCTATAAAGCTATATATCTCTATATCGATACCTATATATATATATATCGATACCTATATATATATATATATATATCGATACCTATATATATATATATATATATATATATATATATATATATATAGGTATCGATATATATATATATATATATATATATAGAGAGAGAGAGAGAGAGAGAGAGAGAGAGATGTATACATATCTATATACCTATATATATATATATATATATATATATATATATATATATATAGGTATCGATATAGAGATATATAGTTTTATAGATATGTATACATCTATATATATATATATATATATATATATATATATATAGAGAGAGAGAGAGAGAGAGAGAGATGTATACATATCTATAAAACTATATATCTCTATATCGATACCTATATATATATATATATAGAGAGAGAGAGAGAGAGAGAGAGAGAGAAAGAGAGATGTATACATATCTATAAAACTATATATCTCTATATCGATACCTATATATATATATATATATATATATATATATATATATATATATAGAGAGAGAGAGAGAGAGAGAGAGAGAGAGAGAGAGAGAGAGAGAGAGAGAGAGAGAGAGAGAGAGAGAGAGAGAGAGAGAGAGAGAGAGAGAGAGAGAGAGAGAGAGAGAGAGAGAGAGAGAGAGATGTATACATATCTATATACCTATAAAGCTATATATCTCTATATCGATACCTATATATATATATATATATATATATATATATATATATATATATATATATAGAGAGAGAGAGAGAGAGAGAGAGAGATGTATACATATCTATATACCTATATATATATATATATATATATATATATAGGTATCGATATAGAGATATATAGTTTTATATATATATATATGTATACATATCTATAAAACTATATATCTCTATATCGATACCTATATATATATATATATATATATAGGTATATAGATATGTATACATCTCTCTCTCTCTCTCTACATATATATATATATAGAGAGAGAGAGAAACTCAAACTCATAAAAACTTTAATTATTTTGAGGATTTTAACCCTTCAAATTCCAGTTTGATTACTCAATGGCATTGCTGCAATTTATAAAAAACACAAAACAAGAGTTATTTTTAAAAATGCATGTTCTGCCTGGAGTATTTATTACACATCAGTCTTGGTTATGTTACGAAACGTTAAGAATCTTATGAAATACACAAAAATACAAATTTAGCATCAATAGTTTTTGTGTGAAATCCAATTTGGAATTTTGAAAACGTCCAAGGCAAAAAATGAAAACAATTAAATAAAAAAACACTATCCTCTTGTGACTATCGAGGACAAAAGCGTCCCATCGACTTCCATTCAAACCGCAGTTTTTGATCCTGTAAAATCTGCAATAAATAATCATGCATTCTGTGATATTAGGGTTTCGTTCAGAACTATAGCCGCCAGGTTCGTGATTTCTCTCCATTAGTGGCCCAGGCGAGAAACGCTACACGTTTCTTTAGATCTTCTGCTGTTTGTGTGGAAGTCATCAGGTCAACCTAACCTCTGACAAGTAAATAAAGCTGTTTCGCTCTCTTACTGGACTTCAGAGTGTAGAAAACAAAAACAATCATTACGTTTATGCGCCTGGCTGGAGGTAAACAGGTTTTTCTTAAAACACATTGTTTTGTGTTTGTGTTTTTTCCCCCATAAGTCACAGCAATGGCATAGAGTAATCAAACTAGATTTTGAAAAGTGAAAATTCTCAAAATGACTGAAGTTTTATAGATTTGAGCAGGACTGAAGAACAAGAAAAGAACGTATACATATTTTATAACCACTTTTGTGAGCAGACCTTTTTGTTCTCTAAAGTCACAACAAGGTACTAAAGTAAAGTGGCGCATGGTTTGGATCATTTTGCTTTTATATTCTGTGATGTTCATTTAATTCTTCGTGGTTCATCTGTCTGTCTATCACCACATTCTGGATTTGTAGTCATTACAGTACCGACATAAACAGATAATAACCTGTTAAACAGATATTTTTATTTAAAGGGGAAATTTGATGCAAAGCTAACTTTTTGCATCTTATTGTGCTGCAGTGTGGGTTTCTTCCACCTCTAAAAACACTCCAAACGCAAATAAATCATTCATTTTCTGCCAGATTTTGATTGCATGAATCATTTGCTTCTACAAGCAGCTTGAAAATGTCCTGATTGTGATCTAACAATAAGGAAAATTACTGCATGCGGGCTAGATGTCATCTCATTAGAGTTAAACCACCACTTTTAGAAACACTAATCAAAAAACCTGAAATGACCCTTTGACCTAATATAACTTGCTTAAAAAGATATAAAATGCTCCCTTTAGACGACCTTGTTTCTGTGTTCAGTTCTATAAAAAGGGCGTGAGTCACCCATGGAAGGTCTTCTGCAACCCCTGGATGATTGACCACGCCGTGCTGCTGGTGGGATACGGCGAACGTGAGTGTTGATCCACCTCTGGTCCATCAAAGGACAGAAACGACACATTCTGTTGGGTTTAAGGTGATAGCTCAGATATTTTAAAGTGAAGTTTTGTGAAACTTTGATAAAGAAATGGAGTCGAGCATGAAGATAGTCATCGAACACGCCCAATTTGGAGACATGGAGTTCATCAACAAACTGATGCTAAGTGGGATCAAGACCAACTCTTTCCTCAACTTGAAAACTGCCTGAGCTATTGGTTAGATGAAAGAAGAATGCGTCTAAGGACTGTGGGTGTTTTTGTGTTTTCAGGAAATGGAACTCCATTCTGGGCCATCAAAAACAGCTGGGGGGAGGATTATGGAGAGGAGGTGAGAACAAACACAGTAGAAGAAACATTGTTTATGAGCATTATTTTACAGTTAGTTCCTTCCTTCCACAGGGCTACTACTACCTGTACAGGGGCTCCAATGCATGTGGCATCAACAGGATGTGTTCTTCGGCTGTTGTTAACTAAACAAAGTTACACATCCTTCCAAACAAACGCACATCTTCATACAACTTGTTATGTTACTACCTGCCGGCCTCAACCTAACAGGCCCTTAAATGCACAACGATCAAAGTGAAACATTTAAACTTCTGCTAATGCTATTGCTACCGTGAAACCTGTTTTACCATCATATTTCACAACTCATGTCACTTTACTAACTATACCAACAGCGATTAAAGAGCAAGTCACCCCCTACCAGATTCTTACTCAACTCCCACTTCCTGTTTGAAAAATGCTACAAATGCCTGGCAGACCGAGAGGGCGGAGCCGCTAACAAATGCACACACAAACAGGCTCACAACGACATTGTGACATCATATGGTACCAGCTAACGTTCTAGGGTAGCTCTTAGCCAATAGCAGTGGCAGATTTAAATTCAAATGCAGTGCAGAGTTTTTACCTGACAACGGCAGGAAAATTAAATTTTAACTAAAATGCACTAAAGTGCAAAACTATTGACTACACGTGTCTGCAGCACGATTAGACACGCGTTTATATAGTTTATCAGGAAAATACGTTGATTTGGGGGTGACTTGCTCTTTAAATAGTACCAGCTCTAATAAAGCTAGATTTGATGTGATACAGAAAACTTTATTCAATGTGTGTGTGTGTGTAGGCAGTATTAGCTGTCACTTAACAGCGAGTAGTCCCATGCTCAGACTTCAAACTATAGGTAGATGTCCGTCTTTAGTGTTTGTGCTGGTGTTGTAAACCAGGAGTCATTTTTCCCCAAGACTGAACCACATTGTGTGAAAACTGCAACGTATCAGTTATAACTGCTGTAAGGAACACGAACAATACAAACATTGAATAAAAAAACATAAATTTTTAAAGTCTAATGTCTGCATTTTCTTTAAGTTTCTTTCCATAACTCTTCCTTTGAATCTATATATAAGCAAATACACTGAAAAATATATATAAATGCAACACTTTTGTTTTTGCTCCCATTTTTCATGAGCTGAACTCAAACATCTGAAAAATTACATACACAAAAATCCATGACTCTCAAATATTGATCTGAAATTTGTCTACATGTGTGTTGGTGAGCACTTTTCTTTTACCAACCATCCCACCTCACAGGTGTTGCATATCAAGGGCTGATTAGGCAACATGAATAATCTACAGGTGTGCCTTAGGCTGCCCACAATAAAAGGACACCCTGACATGTGCGCAGAATTGCTTTATGGGGGTTGATGGGGCAGAAAACCAGTCAGTATTTGGTGTGGCCACCATTTGCCTACGCAGGGCAACACATCAATGGGTGACATGTTTGGTGAGTATGCTGGCCATGCAAGAACTGGGATGTTTTCAGCGCCCAGGAATTGTGCCCAGATCCTTGCAATATGGAGCCGTGCATTATCATGCTGCAACATGAGGTGAAGGTCATGGATGAATGGCACAACAATGGGCCTCAGGATCTCGCCATGGTACCTCTCTGCATTCAAACTGCCATCAATAAAATGCACCTGTGTTTGTTGTCCATAACACACGCCTGCCCATCCCAGTACCCCACCGCCACCATGGGCCACTCGTTCCACAATGTTGACATCAGCAAACCGCTCACCCACATGATGCCACACACGCAGTCGGCCATCTGCCCTAAACAGTATAAACCGGGACTTATCTGTGAACAGAATGCCTCTCCAACGTGTCAAAAGCCATTGAATGTGAGTGTTTGTCTACTTAAGTCGATTACGACAACAAACTGCAGTCAGGTCCAGAACCCGATGAGGATGACGAGCATGCAGATGCGCTTTCCTGAGATGGTTTCTGACAGTTTGTGCAGAAATTCTCTGGTTATGCAAACCGATTGTTGCAGCAACTGTCCAGCTGGTTGGTCTGAGGCGATTATGGAGGTGAACATGCTGGATGTGAAGGTCCTGCGCTGGTGTGGTCACACGTGGTCTGATTGTGTGAGGCCGCTTGGATGTACTAGTTGGATGTACAAATTCTCTGAAACGCCTTTGGAGACGGCTTATGGTAGAGAATGAACACTCGTTTCATGGACAACAGCTCTGGTAGACATTCCTGCAGTCAGCATGCCCACTCCCTCAAAGGTTGCAACATCTGTGGCATTGTGCTGTTTAATCAAACTGCACATTTCAGGGTGGCCTTCTTCTTCTTTGGGTAAGGCAGGCTGGATGCCTTGCGGCGTATTGCTGCCACAGCAGCACTAAGCCTACAGCCAAACCTGGCTACAGCTTGTCATAGACTCCAACCGCCCGTAGAAAACATAACGCCTCCACCCTGCGCCACTCCGCAACCTCCAATAATGTCCTCAGACTGAACAGTAACCTCCAACGCACCCAAAGCCTGAAACAAAGTCTGCCACTCCACCACGTATCAGCTGAACCTCAGAAGAACATGCCTAACCGTCTCCAGATCTCCACACTCCCACCTGCCATTTGGGTACTTACCAACCAGAAACAACTTCTCCCCTCAGGCAGCTATGTCCTAGCCGCAGCCTGGTCATGACCACCAGGCTCACCTCTTACGGAAAATATCCCACCCACGACCAGCCACTCGTCTTTGTAAAACATTATAGAGCCACCCAGTGCTCCCCACATCCCAGGAGGCCTGCCACATCCTCATAGCCACCTGACCAATATCGGAGGGACACTCCAGAGGCCCCAACTCCACCCCGAAATCCACATCCTGTGGGTGTCCTTTTATTGTGGGCAGTCTAAGTGTGACGGAGTGGTATGGATGATACCCCATTTGTCCCTTTAATATATTTTTCTATAGTCTGAAGGTACTTTGGTATGTGATGTTTTAACCAGATTAAAATGTGGCTATTGCACTGGTTTTGATGTAATGGGTTTTCATTGTATGTTCATGTAATTACCCTTTTGAATTTAATGTTTTTCTTTGAATCCAGAGTAGGCTATTGGTGCTGATTTTTCCCAGGTGTCATGTTTTTTTTCTTTCTATGTTATTTAAAAGAAGCCATGTGGAGGCTTGAGGAGATTCTTTTTCTGACTTAAAGGGCAAGTCACCCCCAAATCACCTTTTTTAGCTGATAAACGAAATAAACGAGTGTCTAATCGTGCTGTAGACACGTGTCGTCAATAATTTGGCATTTCAGTGCATCTTAGTTAAAATTTAAATATTCTGCCTAAAACTGACAGTGTTGTGCCATTGTCAGGTAAAAACTCTGCACTGTATTTTGATTTAAATCTGCCACCGCTAATGGCTAAGAGGTATGCTATGATGTAAACTGGTACATTATGATGTCACAATGCTGTCGTGAGCCTGTGTGTGTATTTGTTAGCAGCTCCGTCTTCTCGGTCTGCCAGGCAACAGCATTTGTTGCATTTTTCAAACAGGAAGTGAGAGTGGAGATAGACTCTGGTAGGGGTTGACTTGCTCTTTAACAAAAAGCAATGAAATAAAAGCCTGGGTAGCATATTGGCTCCCAAGGAAGAAAAAAAACTCACTGTTCTGCAGTTTGCCTCCAATTCTTTCATCTTGAAGACCTTCTGGCTACACTACCTTCTTCTTCGTCGTGTTTATTGGCGGGTGGCATCTAACTTCTAGGTGCAGCTACACATTATTCATGCTGTCTAATCAGTCCCTTGATATGCCACACCTGTGAGGTGGGATGGATTATCTTGGTAAAGGAAAAGTGCTCACTAACACACGTAGACAGATTTCAGAACAAAATTTGAGAGTCATGGGTGTTTTGTGGGTGCAGAAAAAGTTTCAGATGTCTGAGTTCAGCTCATGAAAAATGAGAGCAAAAACAAAAGTTATGCATTTTTTCAGTGTAGTATTTGAAATTTATAAATGCATATCTGAGCTTTCCAGTAATCGGGTTTTTATGTTATTTAGTATTATTGATTTTTACTAATGTGATGACACATTTTAAAAGGTATGGTAAACTAAGGTTATGGACATATTTCAATGAAACAGGAGTGGTTAGGGTTTATGCTGTAGTAGCAATGGTTATAAATGTGGGTGATTGTGAACGTTGCTCATTTTAAAATAAAACTCAACCGTCCACAATTCAAGCCACATCAGCCCTGGAAGAACTAAATAGAGATTTTTTTTGGGCTAACAAAATAAAAGGTTTTAAATCACACAATTACCCACCTTAGTAAGACAGTGGCTGTTGGCTGATTTGTAAACTACAGTTTGATTCCTACTGTATTCATGTTTATCAGAAATCTTTCCTGTTACACGATCATTAGGTGGGAAACGAGTAAGACTCAGAAATGGGTGCTTTTATTCTGAAAACATAAGCCCCGTTAAACACCGGAAATTCTTCGGCGTGTTTCCAGATAACTCAAACGCATGTGGTTTCGCTCATATAATTAAGAATAGACTTACTAAGCTCTTTTTTGCTATACTGTTTGCTCCTACAGTCTGCTTTGTCTCACAGGACAGCATTACGTCTTCGTTTTCGAGGTAAAAGCGCGACCCGTGTAAAATATGTTACAGCGACGTAAATGCTAGCATATCCAGCTAAAAGTCACATTAATGTAAAATAGAGTAAATAAGAACACGCCAGCTCTTAAAGATATAGATCAAAAAGGTGGTTTTATGTTTTCAACGACAATTGAAAATGTGTGGTTTACGTGGAAGTTGAATACCCACTAGCTTGGTTTGAGCTAGCTTTGCTAGCTTCGCAGCACTGTTTACTTTCGGAAAACCACGTCATATTAACTAGTTCGACTTTTATGTGGCATGTTAGTATTTCACAAGGATATGTATAATGTTTCGTATTTGTTAAGTTTAAGGGTGAACATACACATGGTAAAATGTGTAAGAAGTCTATTCTGCTGATATTAGCTCAGCTAAAAGCCAAATGTAGATCAATTCTATTACCTGGTGTCTGTTTAAAGTGTGCGACAAACGTTGTCTGTATCACATAATTTATTACTTGCCTTTTGACCTCTGTCTTCATTCCTAGCTGGCTGAACTGTATAGATCATGTCACAGGCCACCAAACGCAAACATGTTGTCAAAGAGGTTCTGGAAGACTTCGTCACCCCAACAGAAAACCAGCAGATTGTAAAGGTAAACCATGTTTGCTTTTGCTCCCAGCTGCTTTAAAAACTACTCAAAGGTACCTCTCTAACTCGGATCTATATTTTGTACCTGTGCACATTCTCAGGTTATTGGTACTCGTGGTAACAACCTCCATGAAACAATCACAGCTCAGGGCGAGACCTTCCTGGTGAGCATGCCCACCAAGTTCCGTAAGAACATCTGGATCAAGAGAGGTAACTGATGAGATTTTTAAAATAAAGAAATAAATACACCTCACGCCAGTTTTGAGCATTGCTACTTGTTCCAGGAGCAAATATTTTTTTTATTCTCTGAAATCTTTCCTATTTCTCAATGTCTTTCATGATTTTTTAATGGCAGATAGGTTTTCTTTCTTTGTGTGTTGAGTCACTGAAATAACCACTGTCATGGTAATTGGTAATCAGGTTGCAGGTTTGAGCCCTGCTCAGTTTGTCGCTGCTGTTGTGTCCTTGGGCAAGACACTTAACCCTCTTTCCTGCTGGTGGTGGTGGGAGGAACCGGTGGCGCCAGTGCTCGGCAGCCTCGCCTCTGTCAGTGTAGCTGTGGCTACATCGTAGCTCATCCCCACCAGTGTGTGAATGTGTGTGTGAATGGGTGAATGACTATGTTGTAAAGCACCTTGTGGGGTATTCAAATACAGGCCATATACCATTCCCATGGGCTCAAGCAAGACTGGCAGCTGGCTTGAATAATCCCCATTTTTGATTTTCCTTTTTGTTCAGATTATTTATTGAAGTCTAGGGTGAAAAATGAAAGGAGGCAAAGAAAAGTAAAACAATGATTACTCAATAAAATTACATAAGGTAAAAATAGAGGTACAATGTCAAAAGGAGGGATAATGGAGAAGAAAACAAGTCTTCAAACAATAAAAATATTTTAAAATATATATATAAAAACAAGTCAAGTAATTATACAAAAATGGGAAAGAATTAAATACACATGTAAGTGCAAAACAATATAAAAAACAAGGAACCACAATATAAATGCTGCTTAGTAGAACGGATAAAAAATCAACTGGAGTGTTTATAATTCAATGCAAGTGAAAACAGATCTTAAGTCAATTCTCTTTATGCCAAGTTAATGTAGTAAATTCTTACTTTTGGGCAAGTGGAGTATTGAGTTAATTCTTCCACAACTTCACTTAAAGGGGCATTATGGAAGTGTGACAGCCAAAACATGTGTAGAAATAATAAATGTCTTCTTCATACATTCTCCTGCAATGCCCTGGTCCTGTAGAATGAGCCCTGGCATTTTTACTGTGATTGCCTGTTTTTCTGTAAAATCACAGAAAAAGAGAGATGCTCGGGTCGAGCAGGCTGCTTCATGCGCGTTCACGCTCAGGCATCGCCCTCCGAACCGTTCTTTGAACGTTGTTTCAGCTGTACAGGATATAAATGTTACAGATACAAAGGACGTCACTGGCGCTTTAGCACACCTAGTAAGATGTCTGACTCTCCTGCAGAAGACCTGGGTTCGATTCTGGATGTGAACATAGTTTATTTAGAGTTTCTTTTTTACATTGATATATTTTTTACAGTAAGACGGCCAAATTTTTATTTGAGACTCGCCGAACGGCATTGAATTCACAGATAAAAAAGATGTGGGTTCAACTTTTCACTTTGTCTGCTGTGCTGAAGAGAAAGGTACAGAACCAAATTATTGAATTAGCTGCGTGTTCTCCTGTCCTCTGTCCTCCGGGCCACACACACACACACACACACACACACACACAAGGGACTGTCTCAGCTGTTATTTTCGTTAAGGAGTGTGCACGTACAGCATGCGCGCCTCGTGCACGAGCCTACTATTGAAGCTGCCGTTCCGCTTTTGGCCTGAGGGGGCAATCACGAGCATAAACATTCAAAACTCCGTAAAGTCCCTTTAAATTAATGTTTCTAATTGTCAGGTTTGTTCCTGCATTTTGTTTTTCTTAAATCTCTGCTTCAATTAACCAGATTAGGTTTCTTCATGGAAAATAACAGAGGTGTGTGTGTGTGTGTGTGTGTGTGTGTGTGTGTGTGTGTGTGTGTGTGTGTGTGTGTGTGTGTGTGTGTGTGTGTGTGTGTGTGTGTGTGTGTGTGTGTGTGTGTGTGTGTGTGTGTGTGTGTTGTTTAGAAATCACTGTCAACTCTGCCCAATCGGCATGAGTTAAACACAAGTCCCGCCCATTGGTTCTATTGGGCCTTTTGCAAGTCCATTCTCCAAGGCAGGCACTAATGTGGTTCCTGAAATGGCCTGGCAAGTGTTCCTGTTGGAGCTGTGAGACACGTGCGTGCCGTGAAATGTTCTGTATTACTACAGAATAACAGAAGGGGTTATTATAAGTTATTTCTAATCCTTATTTAAATGTTAGTAATTTTATTTATATTAAATAGTGTTTGAAATGTTGTTCTCCAGGTGATTATGTGATTGTGGATCCCATTGAGGAGGGGGAGAAGGTGAAGGCAGAAATCAGCTTTATTCTCTACAAAGATCATATTCAGCACCTGCAGAAACAGCAGCTTTGGTAAGCAGAGCACAAATAAAGATGCAAAGCATACGTGTTCTGGTCTGATGATGTCCTCCACCTCCTCTTAGGCCAGAGGGATTCACAGAGAAGTCATCACAAGACAAAACAAGCCACAAGCGGCAAGAGGAGCCCGAGGAGAAAGAGGAGGATGAGGGTAGTGACTCTGAAGATGATGAGAGTGACCTCTTTGTAAACACAAACCGCTGTAACTACCAATACAGCGAGAGTGAGGAAGATGACAGCGAGGAGGAGGAGGAGGAGGAGCAGCAGCAGGGAGGACGAAGGACAGAAGGTGGATCTTAGCTGCAGCTGTGAGAGGACAGCAAGCCATTAGCTCTGAGTCACAGCCCCCTCTACTGGCCACTGTGAGACACTGCTGGAGGACTTGAACTTTCAATAATAACGTTTCCTGATTTACTTTAAAAATAGTTTAAGCTATCAAATATGAAGATGTGATATACTCCTGTTGGCTTTCAGATTCCTGCTCAGGCTGTCTGGGACTCGCCCTGCTTACTGCTGCGTACTCACCACTAGCAGTAAAAGCATCTGAGTCAAAGGGTGGTGATGGTAGAAGTCTTACTGGTTCACTAAAGGCTTTGGTGTAACATGCAGGAACATTGCTGCTCTTCTCTAAGCTGCTGTAGATCTTCACAGCCCACTTTCAAATTAAAGCTGCCATTAGCCTCCGTTTCATCCGATCCTATGTTGCTTTGCACGGACCACTGGGATCCATTCACTGGTTCGGACTGCTTTAGCAGGTGCTGTAGCTTAGTGGCCAAAGCACCTGTGCTAACAGGAGATCCCGGGTTCAAATCCCAGCAGTGCCTCTGAGTTGTTTCTGGCTCAATAGTTGTGTGGAAGCACAATGATTCCTGGATGTAAACGATCAAATAGTTAACATGACATTTGATGTACAGATGACTGCTTTTGGCTGCACAGTGGCGCAGTGGTTAGAGCTGTTGCCTTGCAGCAAGAAGGTCCTGGGTTCGATTCCCAGCCTGGGATCTTTCTGCATGGAGTTAGCATGTTCTCCCTGTGCATGCGTGGGTTCTCTCCGGGTTCTCCGGCTTCCTCCCACAGTCCAAACACATGACTGTTAGGTTGATTGGTCTGTCTAAATTGTCCTTAGGTGTGTGTGTGTGTGTTGCCCTGCGATGGACTGGCTCTCTGTCCAGGTTGTACCCCGCCTGATTGCCCATTGACTGCTGGAGATAGGCACCAGCCCCCCTGCGGCCCTACGTGGACGAAGCGGGTTCAGACAATGGATGGATGGACTGCTGGTGGCGGGGTTGGAACACCGACTACTCCACACCTTATTCTGTGACCATGCTTCTCTTTTAGACAATGCAACATTCTGTCCCCAATATACCGTATTTTCACGACCATAAGGCGCACCTAAAAGTCTTAAATTTTCTCCAATGTACGCCGCGCCCTATGGTGCGGTGCGTACATTGTGTTGTTGTGAGACGCAAACGTAGTAGAAGACAAGGGGCGTGGCGTGAGCGTGCGGACGTGAGCGAAGACAGACCCCGAGTAGTTCAAAAGTGCAGGTATGCGCGGTATGCTGAACATAGTTCTGACAACCCTGAGAATGGCACCTGCTGAGAGACGCGCCTATGAAGCAGCTTAAACTGCAAGCGATCAGCTACGCGGAGACACACGGGACTAGAGCAGCGGCGAGAGAGTTCACCATTACTGAGTCCATGGTTCGCAAGTGGAGGAAGTTGGAAAAAACTTCAACACAGCGCATAAGAAGAGCACGAGCCGTCAGCGCACGCAATGAGGAAGTGCACGTGTGCTCTAAACCAGGTCTGAACCAGGACTAGACCAGTAGAGTGAAACATGCTTTTGGCTGTTTATAATTTTCACAATGTCTGGTTTGCACTGATATGTTCCGAGTCCCGAGCCCGCTCAGACGTTTAACCGCGCCCTATAACCCGGTGCACCTTTTGTAAGTGTCACATACCAAGAAGACAACTGAAGCTGCACCCTATGACACGGTGTGCCCTATGGTCGTGAAAATACGGTACTTTCTAAGTCTTATTCAAACATTTCTTTTCATCTAGAAGGAGCTTCACTATACGGTGACACAATGACCATTCACTCGCCTAAATCCTTGCTGCGATGCTGAACATTCCAAACGCCTGTTGGGCCAGTTCAACTGGAAAGTGTTGAACAAGGTTCTGGATTTGTTAGCAGGAGTACTTGGAAGCTGCGTGCTGCCAGTGCTGCCCGCCTGCCTTCAGATAGGTGTTGGGAGAAACCAAACCCTTTCAAAATATTTTCATTAGAACGACGGTTTCTCGTTTTTAAACGGAGTGATGTATGTGTTGAATTTAAATATTTACAAATGTTTCCTATAACACTAAGCCTGAAGTTCAGTGTTTTTGTCATTTTGTAATAAAAACCGTTTTGGAAGCGTCTCGTTCTCGTCTCTCTGGTGCAACAGCTGGGTGTGGGCTTGGTGTCAGACCGTTGGGCTTCAACAAAGAAGGCGCTGATGTTTCATGAGTGAAAAGAACCTATGAGGTGAACTCACGGAGCCCGTCATGGAATAACACGCTGAAGTAAAAACAACCGTCAGGAATGTCAAAAATCACCAACAGGACCATTTTGGTGGGTGGACTTGCTGTAACTTTTACTTCATATAAAACTGGTTTAGGGTGGTTGTCTTGTGAGATCCAGCCCCGGTGCAGCTTCAGCTTTGCCACTGATTCCTGGACATTGGTCTCCAGAATCTGCTGATATTGAGTGGAATCCATGCGTCCCTCAGCTTTAACCAGATTCCCAGTCCCTGCACTGGCCACACAGCCCACAGCATGATGCAACCACCACCATGCTTTACTGTAGGGAGCAGGTGTTTTTCTTGGAATGCTGTTATTTTGCCTCCATGCATAACGCTCCTTGTTCTGCCCAAATAACTCAGTTTTAGTTTCATCAGTCCACAGCACCGAATTCCAGAATGAAGCTGGCTTGTCCAGATGTGCTTCAGCAAACCTCAAGCAGCTGTTTGTGCTGTGGGTGGAGAAAAGGCTTCCTCTGCATCACTCTCACATGCAGCATCTCCTTGTGTAAAGTGCGCTGTATAGCTGAACGATGCACAGTGACTCCATCTGCAGCAACATGATGTTGTAGGCCTTTGGTGATGGTCTGTGGGTGACTCAGATTGTTCTACCATTCTTCACCTCTGTTTACCAGAGATGTTTCTTGGTCTGCCACTTGGAGCCTTAACTTGAAGTATACCGGTGGTCTTCCACTTCCTCAACATGTTCCTAACTGTGGAAACAGACAGCTGAAATCTCTGAGACAGCTTCCTGTTTCCTTCCCCTAAACCACGATGGTGAACCATCTTTGTTTTCAGCTCACGTGAGAGTTGTTCTGAGTCGCCCATGCTGCTGCTCTTCAAAGAGGAGGGAAACTTACAATTGTCCCCCTTAAATCCTCTTTCTCATAACTATATACACCTAAGTATAGAGGTCAAGGGTCACTGAGCTTACCAAACCACTTTTGAGTTCCAGTAATTAATTCTAAAGGTTTTGGGATCAGTAAAATTACAACAGTGCCCACATTTATCCACCTGCCTAATTTTGTTTAAAAAATTATTGCACCCTTTCTGTGAATCCTATAAACTTTGTTACACGTGTGTGTGTGTGTGTGTGTGTGTGTGTGTCCTGTATGATGTATTTAACAGAATTTTTAAATCACAACAACCAATCATACAGGAAAATCACGAAGATTAACAAGGCTGCCCAACCGTTTGCAGCCGGGGTTTTGGAGGACGATGCTTCATCTGGATGGGATGACAACAAAAGCTTTACTCATGTTTGTTTGTTTGGCAGACGCTTTTATCCAAAGCGACGTACAACTGTTAACCTGTAGGGCATGTTGTGATCTGTGGGGGAAACCCACGCATGCATGGGGAGAACACGCAACTCCACGCAGAAAGGCTGCAGCCGGGTATTGAACCTGCAACCTTCTTGCTGCAAGGCAACAGTGCTAACAACTGTACCACCACTTGCTTACTTTAGCCCTTTGATGCATAACGGTCGCTACAGTGGACAGGTACTCAAAATTGTTATTTATTTGTTTTTGCTATTAAGCACAGCTGTTGAAGACTTTATTGCATTTGAGCCCCTCCATTTGGACTTCAGTGAGCCAAGCCAACATATTTCATGATCAGAACGCACGCTGTCCACTGAAGTGGACATGTAATAAATTATTTGTAAATTATAAAATTTTACAAAAAATATTTGTTGAAATTTGTTTCATTCACACCCAAATATGAATGAAAAAGCTGTTAAAAAAATCATGGTTGAAGATTTCATAATTCATGCATCACAGGGTTAGGCTGCTAAAGGTCAAGACTAGAACTGTGTGTGTGTGTGTGTGTGTGTGTGTGTGTGTGTGTGTGTGTGTGTGTGTGTGTGTGTGTGTGTGTGTGTTGTTATTGCTAGATCAGGAAAAACTCGTCACTCTTACAACACATTTGAAATGAGGCCGTCTTACTCCAGTCAGACACCTTTAAGTGACTCGTGATGCGAAGCCAAATGTTTTTTTCCCTCTTGCAAACATCAAAAAATGGTTTTAAAAAGGCAAAATGAACACAGTCATTACTGTCAGGTTATTTTATTAATAAATAGTATAAAACATTGCCATTTAGGCCAGCTGACAACAGTAAAACCGTTACAGTAACAAGTCAGAGCTGCACCAAAGTGCCGCTTAGCAAATGTCAAAATAATCAAATCAGAGACAAACAGCACAGAAACAAGGACGGATAATAAAAGGAGTCAAATCCAAAAGAACATAACACAAAATTAAATAAAAAGCTGAATAAAAAGAACAGAGCGTCAGGCCCTAAGGTCGGGGTAGAGTGTTTTTTTTAAATAAGTCATTTTTTAAATATCTCCCAAGCTTTGAGCAGATCTCAGGAGTAACAGTTTCATGGTTTCCACAAACTAACTTCCACACAACCCAGTTATAGCTGACTCAACTGAACACGAACGGTTTCTTCATTTCAGTTATAACACAAGTGGCTCGGTGAAGTCTCAGACCCAGCTGTAAACATGAGTCCAACGAGCCAAAACGAAGCAGATCGTCGGTGTGGCTGAATAACGGGGATTTTTCTGGGTTTCCATCTTCCTGAAAACCCGCATCCACTAACTGGAACTCAGTTTATCATTGCTCCAGTGACAAATGAAGATCAGAGTACGAGGAGGACAACTGAGCTCAGTCTTCTGTAGCTGCAACGATAAATGTGCGGCAGTCTAATAAACACGCCTGTTACTAAAATGTCTACAAGAAACGCGTTTGTACAGGAAAAGTAGGGCCCAGTCTGCTAAGGTCCCGTAATCCTCTACAGACGGGTGTGTTGTTGCATTGCTATTACTGTGCTGATGAACATCTTTCCGCAGTGATGAAATCGTAAAAGCGGACAACACAGAGGTGGCACTACTGCAGCATCACTGACCTAGCTCTGAGATCAGGTCAAACGCTGCCGTTAAACCTCGGTCACGGTCGGGTTTCAGGAGGTTCTCTACGTTTTATTCTTCTTCTTTCTCCGCAGCCCTCAGAGGAACGTCTTCACATTGTTTTTGTGTCTTCTTCATGTCGGCCCACAACTTAACGAGCTGTTTAGGGCTGCGTTTGTGGACCAACAGGATGGAGTGGTATGCACACTGCTCTTCTTCTTCCAGAAAGCTCAGCGTGAGGAAGGCAGAGTGGTGGAGGGGGTGGATGTTAAGTCGTCTCATGCACATTCCTACGTACACATCATCAATGGGGAACAGGTGAACAGCTTTAGACACGTTGTGTAGGCGTCGGGCCAACAGGCCGGAGTACACCACTCCTCCTCCGCCTGCGTACGTGGGGTAGAGCCCCTTGTAGAAGCTCTCAGGGATAAAGTACTTGGACGTCAGCTCTCGGTTGGGGTGGCCGGCTTCAATCACGTCTCCAACCATAAATTCTTCTAAATTGTTGTTTTGCGACTTATTCAGCTGCTGGTGGAGGTAGGTGATCAGCTTTGGGGTGTTGACAAGGACGTCGTCGTCTCCCTTCAAAACGAAGACGGCCTGACCGCAGTGTTGGGAGAACCAGCTCCAGAAGAGCACGTCCTTCAGAGTGAGGTTGAAAAACGTGTCGCTGAAGTCCCACTGCAGAATGTCTCCATACAGTTTATTCTCTCTCCTCAGGACTTCAGACAGGTCTATGCCCATTTCAGCTGAGCTTTCTCTGCCAAGTAAGAACACCCTTCGGACGTATCCTCCAGCTGGCTCTTCATCGCTGCTGTTAATCCTCTGTCCCTTCACCCATCCAGCCCGTCCCCAAGTCCTTCTAATGGCTTGTCGGTTCTTAAAGTTCAGTTCTGTTGTCTTGATGGCCAGGAGAATCAGAGGGGGCGCTATTTCACGCTTCGCTTGAGCTCCACACATTCCATTTGGCTGGATGAGTATCGGATAGTCCCTCTTTAGCATGTTATTTATAAAATCCTGCATCTCATCTGGTAGCTTCTCAGAGTTGTTCCTTTTTTCCCTGCTAATTATGTGAGTGAAAGTTTGCTCCAGTAAGTTATCATCAAATATTTCCCTTTTTGATACATCCTTGGCTTTTTTGGGGTAGAGAATGCCGTTGAAATGGTTGTCAGCGCATTGCTGGAGCTTGTTCCAAAGGCCGTTCATTTGCAGGTTTTCACCCCAGAAACTTTTGGGGACTAAGTGATTTCTGTCAGTGTTTAAAATACCAGTTGCCACAAAAAAAGGCTTTTCCTGGGTTGGGTGGACGACCGCCTGTTGAGTGCTCATGCTCTGCATGTCCATGGTTATCTTGACAGCGAGAAAGATGTACAGAGAGATCACCAAGAAGAACGGCGTACACAAGCAGATCAGCAGACGACGCAAGCGGCAGCAGCGTCTCGCCATTCAGCTGAAAACAAATAAAAGGGGTTTTAGTTTGCAGAGGAACTACAACACCGAGAGAACCAGCGTCTGGTTTGGCGGTCGCGTTTACGTTACATTTTCATTAAATGTTTCATGGTCTAATGTCGCTTTGTGATGTCTTTGGTGTTGTTTTTAATGTAAGCCACTTTGTAAAGCTCTTTATAAACGAACTTCGATAGAAAAAACTTTCTTAAAACTTTTTTGTAATCCCAAAAATGTGTTTTCAATGTGGTTGGTATTTTTACTGTGGGGAGATAAAAAATGTCCAAATGAAGAAATATTAAATCATAAATGTTTTTTAACTGGGTGCTTATGTGCTTAGTTACACTGTGATTACTCCAAAGACTTCTACCAAACACGGCGGTGGCAGTATTATAATGCCTAGACAGGACAAGTACAGAAGGTGCATACAAATACATTTTTCAAAAACATTCGTATCAAAACTGCTTTTAGTGAACTGAATTAAAAAGTAGAAATTGGGTTTTGTTTTCTTACCTGACTTCAACGGACTTTTCCTGATTCACTGAATTCTCGGCAGCTGTTCACTCGCCACAGAGTTGTTCATGGTGAATGAGCCTGGTGTCTCTGCCTAGGTGTGAATGCAGAGAGTCAGGTAGGTGGAGCAGAGATTAAGCCAACCGGTGAGTTCACTGTGGTCCCAGGCTTGCTTCAGCACCATCGCTGTGCACAGTGGATCCGCCCTCTGACCGACAGAAAGCTGCAAGCAGGGTCAACTATCTGGTAAAACGTGATGGTGATAAGATGTTGGTGAAAAGTGCTGATGCATAAAGACAAACACGTTCCTTTTGCTCTGGGCTGTGATGAATGATAAATGACCCGCTCTTGTATGGCCCCTCTCAGAGTAAGGACTCCAAAGTGCTTTACACTACAGTGTATCATTCATCCATTCACACACACACATTGACTGACAGAGGCGAGGCTGAGGGTTTCAGGTGCCACCGGTCCCTCCGACCAGCCGGGATCGAACCTGCAACCTTCCGAATACTGGACGACCCGCTCAGCCTGTTGAGCTACTGCTGCCCTGATAGCTAGCCTCGGGTTGTATCATTAGTCAAATGAGATCGGTTGTCTAGAGTCGGCGTGGCAACAATTTCACATTTGCATTGAGCTGGCAGAAACTGAAGCTGTTCCAGATTTTCTCGCTCTGACATCACTGTTCAGCATTTCCTACCAAAGCGGCAACCTGAGCAGGTTCAGCCGGACCAACCGAGTTACGACACTCATTTGAAATGTTTGTCACGAGCAGTGAAATCCCCACGAGTCGATGTGCTGGAATGTTATGGGAAATGCATCTTGATGATGAACAGCTTCAAGACACGAACTCAGAAGATGAGTCAGTGATATATTTGATATTTGACATGTTTGGCATGCATCAGAACAAAAGGAGTGGTTACTGTTAATTACAGTTTAGAGAAACCGTGTCCAAATCAGAGGGTCCTGGTCAGCCGATGGCCAGTATTTGGATCTTTTCCACAATACAGTGCTGCTGTATTATACTGCTGCACTGTATAATAAAATGTTTCAGTTAAACACGTCATAAAGGAGACACGTGTGAAACAAAGTTTATAGGACTTAAAGAAAGTGTGCAAATATGGGTTAAACAGAATTAGGCATTTTATAAAGTCATTTTATTGACTCCAAAACCTTTAGAACGAATTATTGGAACTCATAATAGGTTTGGTAAGCTCAGTGACCCTTGACCTTTATAGACAGTTGAATCAGTTTATGAGAAAGAGCATTAAAGGGGGACAATTGTAGGTTTCCCTCCTCTTTGAATATTCTCTGAAGAGCAGCAGCATGGGCGACTCAGAACAACTCTCACGTGAGCTGAAAACAAAGATGGTTCACCATCGTGGTTTAGGGGAAGGAAACAGGAAGCTGTCTCAGAGATTTCAGCTGTCTGTTTCCACAGTTAGGAACATGCTGAGGAAATGGAAGACCACCGGTATACTTCAAGTTAAGGCTCCAAGTGGCAGACCAAGAAACATCTCTGGTAAACAGAGGTGAAGAATGGTAGAACAATCAGAGTCACCCACAGACCATCACCAAAGACCTACAACATCATGTTGCTGCAGACGGAGTCACTGTGCATCGTTCAGCTATTCAGCGCACTTTACACAAGGAGATGCTGCATGTGAGAGTGATGCAGAGGAAGCCTTTTCTCCACCCACAGCACAAACAGCTGCTTGAGGTTTGCTGAAGCACATCTGGACAAGCCAGCTTCATTCTGGAATTCGGTGCTGTGGACTGATGAAACTTAAACTGAGTTATTTGGGCAGAACAAGGAGCGTTATGCATGGAGGCAAAAGAACAGCATTCCAAGAAAAACACCTGCTACCTACAGTAAAGCATGGTGGTGGTTGCATCATGCTGTGGGCTGTGTGGCCAGTGCAGGGACTGGGAATCTGGTTAAAGCTGAGGGACGCATGGATTCCACTCAATATCAGCAGATTCTGGAGACCAATGTCCAGGAATCAGTGGCAAAGCTGAAGCTGCACCGGGGCTGGATCTTACAAGACAACCACCCTAAACACTGATAAACATCTACAGAGGCATTCATGCAGAGGAACAAGTAGAACGTTCTGGAACGGCCGTCTCAGTCACCAGACCTGAGTATTATTGAAAATCTGTGGTGTGAGTTAGAGAGAGCTGTCCATGCTCAGAAGCATCAAACCTGAACGAACTAGAGATGTTTTGTAAAGAAGAATGGTCCAACGTACCTTCAACCAGTACTGCACACTTTCTGTAAATCCTATAAACTTTGTTTCAGATTTCAAACATCACGTGTGTGTGTGTGTGTGTCTGTGTGTGTGTGTCTCCTTTAAGAAGATTAACAAAGCTCCCCAAACATTCACATCCCACCCATGCTTTCGTTCTTTTTTAAACACAGAAACAGTTTTGTTTACCTGTTTGTAGCTACAGTTTCGCAACAATGAAAAAACACAACATAAACACACCAACAAAGCCATACACAACAGTTAGAAACAGACTAGTACACCCAAAAGACAAAATATCAGCTGGACAAAAATGTGGAGTCATCTACGAAATCCCATGCAAACTCTGCAATAAAACATACGTAGGAGAAACCGGACGCCAACTCAACACACGAACAATAGAACACAGAAAGGAGTGCGAGAAAGAGGCAAATCGTAAACACACAAGAGCAGCAAAAGAAGAAGCAGAAAACACAATAAAAAAGTCAGCCGTAACAGATCATTGCTTAAGAGAAAACCATATAATGGACTGGGACAGCACACGGATCATAACCACCAAACAACAAAAATACAAAAGATGGATCAAGGAAGCAATCGAGATAAGGAGACGTGGATGTGGGACCATGAACAGGGACGACGGAGTTTACACGCTGGACCACGCATGGGACTGCATCGTCGGAGAGGGGAGAGCGGGCAGTAGAGGGCGACAACGTCCTCTGCTGCCCGCGGATAAACGGAAAAGGAAGTGACGCGCCACCATCAGCGTCAGCCTGAAGAAGCCGGCAGCCGTCGGCGAAACTGTAGCGTCAATAACAGGTAAACAAAACTGTTTCTGTGTTTAAAAAAGAACGAAAGCATGGATTTAGAAAGACACAGCAAGAACACACCTAAGATGTTCACATCCCATGATAATTGAGACTTGTTTATATTTTGTGGAACCCCCCCCCCCACACACACACACAAATGAGTGATTTGTGTTTTGTTCCATTCTCTGGTTGTATTTGTGTTGCAGTTGGAAATCAGGTCCGTTAAAGTTTCTTCAACTGATATTTTGTGGGTCAGAAACTGAAAAGCTTCTTTTGAATTTGGGAAAAAATAGGTCTCAGTAGTTTATGGAATAAAAGCTTGGATGACAATTTCATGTAAATAGCAAAGTTAGCCGAACCGATGTTCACACGGTTTGACCAAAATCTAAAACTTTAACCCTTAAAAATTCCTGTGGTTTCTCATATTAACAGACTTTGTGGATTTCACCACAGACACCCAGAGAAGAGGTCTGCATGCTGCACTACTGGTGCAGCTCATGAATCATTCAGGTTTCTGATGTCAGGGCCAGCTGACGGAGACTAGCGCACCACCCCGTAACCCACCACTCAGTCGGTTTCACAACCTCCAGGAAGTATTGTCATGGAGATTTATTCTGAGAGCTAATCCTGCTCCATGGGCAGGGTGGAGTTTCTTCAACAAAATATGCTTTTAATCTGATTTAAAACACTTAATCTAAACTTACTTCTTTAGTTAGCTGAGTTCATTTATGAGCTTTAAACACTCATTTAAATGAACCCAAGAGCAGGTCATTCTTCCACTTAAGCATCAGTTAATCTGTCATCGACTTCATGGTCTTTTAAAGACGCGCTCTGCAGGATTATTTAAACCTGGCTTTGTTTAGCTGGTCCTTGTCAGTTTGTGACAACGGCTTCTCACATTTCAGATGAATTTTCTCCACCTCAGTGAAACCGTCCGTGGTCTGATCCTGCAAACGGAGACTGCCCGGATAATCCTGCCTGTCAACCACTCATAACATCAACGACATGCACAGGATCTCTGCAGGCATCATGCTGCGATCTTTAGGTCGGCATGAAATTCCAGGCATACGTGCAGAAAGATGAGCGTTTTGAAACTGGTCTGGGGTTAGTCAACAACACATGTTGCAGAAACACACACTAAACAAAACAAAGGCGATATCCCGAGAATACCGTGTGTGTGTGTGTGTGTGTGTGTGTGAGTGTGTGTGTGTGTGTGTGTGTGTGTGTGTGTGTGTGTGTGTGAGTGTGTGAGTGTGTGTGTGTGTGTGTGTGTGTGAGTGTGAGTGTGTGAGTGTGTGTGTGTGTGTGTGTGTGTGAGTGTGTGAGTGTGTGTGTGTGTGTGTGTGTGTGTGTGTGTGTGAGTGTGTGTGTGTGTGTGTGTGTGTGTGTGTGTGTGAGTGTGTGTGTGTGTGTGTGTGTGTGAGTGTGAGTGTGTGAGTGTGTGTGTGTGTGTGTGTGTGTGTGTGTGTGAGTGTGTGTGTGTGTGTGTGTGTGAGTGTGTGTGTGTGTGTGTGTGTGTGTGTGTGTGTGTGTGTGTGTGTGAGTGTGTGTGTGTGTGTGTGTGTGTGTGTGTGTGTGTGTGTGAGTGTGTGTGTGTGTGTGTGTGTGTGTGTGTGTGTGTGAGTGTGTGTGTGTGTGTGTGTGTGTGTGTGTGTGAGTGTGTGTGTGAGTGTGTGTGTGTGTGTGTGTGTGTGTGTGTGTGTGTGTGAGTGTGTGTGTGTGTGTGTGTGTGTGTGTGTGAGTGTGTGTGTGTGTGTGTGTGTGTGTGTGTGTGTGAGTGTGTGTGTGTGTGTGTGTGTGTGTGTGTGTGTGTGTGTGTGTGAGTGTGTGTGTGTGTGTGTGTGTGTGTGTGAGTGTGTGTGTGAGTGTGTGTGTGTGTGTGTGTGTGTGTGTGTGTGAGTGTGTGTGTGTGTGTGTGTGTGTGTGAGTGTGTGTGTGTGTGTGTGTGTGTGTGTGTGTGTGTGTGTGTGAGTGTGTGTGTGTGTGTGTGTGTGTGTGTGTGTGAGTGTGTGTGTGAGTGTGTGTGTGTGTGTGTGTGTGTGTGAGTGTGTGTGTGTGTGTGTGTGTGTGTGTGTGTGTGTGTGTGTGTGTGTGTGTGTGTGTGTGTGTTGGGATGCGCTCTGATTTAACAGAGAGGTGCATGAGTTCAGTGTGTGAATGCTGCCCTCTAGTGGGCAGGTGTGACACCCTCATTCTTGCCTTCACACAGCATCTCTCACTTTGTTGAGTAAAGCATAAAAAGTCCGGCTAACAGAGGACCGGGAGGCTCAGAGATGACAGGACTGTTCCAGAATGGTAGGAATAAAGTTTTTATTTTTCACATGAAGGGGTGGTTTTGGATTTTTCTTCTTTTACAAGTAGCATGTTTTGGATAAAACTTGCAAAAAATCTTCTAGCATATTCCAAGAATAATGGACATGAAGAGAATGAAATTTATTGCTGAATGTTTAAAATGAAGACATATTCTTATTTTAATTCTTTTATTTTTTTAACCGAGTGGAAAAACAATTTTGCTTGCTGCTTTTTCCATGCACCCAACTACCAGTACCACTAGGACATGCAAGGGCTTGGGTCGGGGGGGAGGGGGAGGCTGAGAGGAGAAAAGGTCAGAGGGGAGGGAGTCAAGAGAGGGAAGAGGGGAGGGAGGAGGAGAGAAGGAATAGGGAGGTAAAAAAAAAGACAAACTGCTTGACAAACAAACATGGAAGGGCTGTGTGTTGGAGTGTGTGTGTGTGTGTGTGTGTGTGTGTGTATGCAGCAGGTGGGTGGGAGGAGAAAGACGGTGGGTTCATTAATAACTCTACAAGCTCTACAAGCACACTATCCTCACTTGCATGTTCCCATGTTGTGAATCCCAGATTGTTTACAGTAATAAAAACTTTGGGCCCAGACCCAAACACTACTCGGGTACATCTCTACTGGGACGCCCTCGAATCGGAGGCATCTGACGTCTTTTAACGGTACTCTCTATGTGATCCATGCGTTGCCTGTGTTAGAAAACAACTCTAGTTGTTGTGAGCAAACTCAAACAGGGAGCCGGACGGGTTGTCCTCAGCGAGCTTGAACGGGTTTCTAGGGTCTGGAGTGGAAGGGACCGGTTCAGCCCAGTGTCGCTGGGCTGCTCGGCGTGCTCCACGCGAGCGTTAAACTGATCTGCTGGTAGGTTCGGTAGGTCCAACGAGGATGAGGAAGACAGGAAGGTGAGAGGGGTCGGGGGGAGGGGACACAGAGACAAATCACTCAGTCGTTGTGACGAAGCTAAAGACGTTCAAGCAATAAAAACCAGAGTCTGGGTCACGCACCGTTATTTGGCTGTGAGCGAAACAAAGCGCGTTCTCTAGCAGCGGGTGTGACGTCGCTTGTGTTTAGCTGTTTTAAACCCACTCCATAGCTGTGCCATCACTAGTGTGGTAACACGTGGGGATGGCTCTCCGTGTTCACGACTGGACCGGCGACGGTTCTCCGGGGATTGGACCCAGAATGACATCCTCCTCTCAAGGCGGGTTTGGGGGTGAGGCAGAATCTCTAGCTAGGCCCCCGAATCAGGGAGAACAGATGTGGTCTCTGCAAAACGTTTTCATTTCTTCTTTTTTATTTCACCATCAACACTGTGGGTCACACACACACACACACACACACACACACACGCATGTTCACTAACACACAACTTTCTCATTCTTGGTGTTCCCAAACGTCAGCTTCCTACTTTTGTGAGTGAGCGCAACAAAAGGAAGATGAAGACATGAGGATCTGGCCCTGTGGACTGAACAGCGACTGAGATGATGTGCTCTCTCTGCTGTGAGTCGTTTGGCTGTGATGCGATGGGGAAATCCTGAGACACAGTGCGGCTCTAAGCTGCTGGCATAGGAAACGGGCGGGCTAGGCAGTCCACGGGTGGCCAGAGTCAGGCTGGATTACAACTGGATTGGTTGGGTTGGGTTTGGATTTGCAGCTCCCTGACCAACGGCTGCTCGCAGACGGAGGTGCTTACAGTGCAGCGGAGCTTCTGGCAGCATGACGATTGGTGGGAAGAACATGTTCAGTCTAACAGGAAACCACGACCACCGAGGTGAACACAGGCCCCAACCAATGAGGCAGGTCTCAAACACACACACACACACACGCACACACACTGCAGTGACAGCACCACCTACACAGGAATCTGAAGCCACCTTCCCTCAGCAACAACCAAACACCTTCTGTTCACAGAAACTACAACGAATGACCGACAGGCAGCGGACGAGGACAGTAATGACCGATGGGCGTCCGTCAGAGACTCTACCCTACACACCCGGTTGCGTCTAAACGTCTCTGTGAAGCGAGCGAGTTGTCGTATTCATGTAAACAATCACCTTTAACACGGAAAGAATCAATATTGCATGATGACATAATCTGATCACAGTTCAAAAAGAGGAAGATCCCAAATCAGAAAGAAAAGCAACAGGAAGGAAGAGGGTTGGTCTCTATAAAAATGAGGCGTCTTCATAAGAAAAGCTACAAAAACTCAACGGGACCTCCGACTTCAGCATACAGCAAAAGGCACCACAATATTATTCTATTAATCTAACTTGTGAAAAAATTGGCACGTAGTTCTCATATTTTTCATCTCTCGTAATGCTGTAAATCAAAAAACTTTACATATAAATATCCCCCCGTTATCAAAAAAGTCTTTGCTGTTAGCTAGTAGACAATTTTTGCTGAAATGAAAATAAATATTTCATTTGTTTAGAATATCTGTCTGTTATACAAAATAAAAATATTTCTCCTAGGTGAGGGTCTCTAGTCCACTGGCTGTGTGAAGGACGAGGGGGAGTGTGAGAGGTGGGGGGCGTGGCAGGGGTGTACGGGTGGGCGTCGGAGGGAGGTCCAGTCTTAAAGGGGCATGTTGTCGGCCTTGCAGCGCTGCGTCTGGGAGCTGCGGCTCTGCCCGTTGCTGCGCGTTCCAGGCCGACTCAGCCCGCGGTGAGTCCGTGTGTCCGCACCAGAGGATGAGCGGAACCCCGAGGCTGTTAGGGGCGGGTCCATGTTCATGTTCTGCATACTTAAAAAGGGTGTACTCTCCCCGTGACCATCCTCTTCCTCTTCCTCTTCTTCCTCCTCTTCTGACTGGCTCAAGCTCTGTGAGCTGTAGTCCCGTAGTCCCGCTGAACACTGCGAGATGTGTCCATTGAGGCGGTTGCGTCGGGGGCGGCGCCGGCTCTGGATTGGTTCCCGCGAGGACGCGTACTCCTGCGTCGTCTCGTAGGCCTCGTCATCAGGTAGATGGTAAGGACTGGACGGTAGACTGCCTGTGCTCTCTGTCAGGTAGGGTCGCCGAGGGCGACGAGGCTGCCTGTACAAACTCCCGTCCTGACACAAAAGAAAGTGAGAAATTCAACAAATGTAATGTCAGCGGAAAACAAAAATGGTCAGAGTTATGTTTAAAGACCAAGTTTACTGATTTTTTTTCAACACATGTGCAGTGGATGCCTTGTGAGTCAATCTCTGTGGGGAACAAAGCTCTGGCGCTCCTGTTCCAGTAAGCAGAAGTTAGTAGCAGACGGAAGAATTTGCACTCTTATTTCCTGATATTTGGACATCTGGCCTCCGATTGGCTCACAGCAACACCACTCAACCGCTGATTCTGTTTTCTCTGCAACGTTGATGTTTTATCTTCACAAGTAACACAAGCCCGGAGGAGTTCTGCTGTGTGGTGGAGTAGCTAATGCTAACGGTTAGCTTCTACTAGCTGTTTCCTGGACGCCAAACCAACAACAGCCTTCCTGTGAGTCAAGATGGGCGAGTCCACAAATGTTAATGTCGACGTTCCGACGTGCTAATGTCACCGTTTCCAAACTGAGCATTTCCTCATCTGTTTTCTTTCTGCAGCTAAAGCAGGAAGTAGGGACAGAGGAGTATTTTCACATTTAGCCTGCATGTTGAGCTCAAAGTCAACAAAATCAAGTAAAAAACAGTTTCTTACTGAACTTAGTAAAAAAAAAAAGTCAAATTAGAAAACATGGATGTGAGGCAACAAGTTGCTTTATTGGTCTTTTCAATAAATCTGTCATCTGTTTCTAAACCCGATGAAATAACTGCATGACATGATGTGACCATCAACCCGCTTTTGCCTACATACATCTGGACATCTCAGCAGTGGCTGGTCATCATCCCTGCGGTAGGCAGCAGCAGCGGGGGGGAGGGAGAGAGCGTGGCTTCTGTTGGGTGAGGTGATCTGGAAGGTGGGTACCTGGGGTGGTAGCGGGGGGTAGTGAAACTCCACAGGAGAGAGCCGTGCCGGTGTGGTCAGTGCAGACACATACCTGCATGAAAACCATGACATCATGTTAGCAGTGGCGTGTGAGTCTGTCAACGCGTCTCTGGGATGGGAGCTGCCTCTGCGTCTGACAGGAATGTTGATCCCAGAAAAGTTTCTCTCTCTCCAAGGTTAGAAAATATTTTAAAATAAAATAATAAAGTGTTTTTTCCCCAGTTAATCTGATCTGGACTTGATGTAAAATAAAAACTGAAACTTACATCTTCTAATGTGGAACTACTAAATTAAAAACACATGTAAAACACTCACACAAGACATCTAAGCAAGTATTCCTGGTGTGGGAAGATGACTCTTTTATAACCAATAAATACATAAAATGGCTTGTCATAACTTATTTAAAAGCACTCTTGATTACAGAATATGACAGCTTTCCACAGAACCAGCGTGTAGGTCACTGCTGCTGCGGATTAAAACGGCTGCTTTTTTAAAGCCCCAGTGTGTAATATTTTAACCTGTTTACTATCAAATTATGTGTATCCAGTTCACAGACGTGTCCTTTATCATTCATATTTCCTGAGCTACTGATGCCTCATGCAAGACATTGAAAAAAAGCATGCAAATGTATTAATCCATCCATCCATCCTTCCATCCATCCATCCATCCATCCATCCATCCATCCATCCTTCCATCCATCCATCCATCCATCCATCCATCCATCCTTCCATCCATCCATCCTTCCATCCATCCATCCATCCATCCATCCATCCATCCATCCTTCCGTCCATCCATCCATCCATCCATCCATCCATCCATCCAACTATCCATCCATCCATCCATCCATCCATCCATCCATCCATCCATCCATCCATCCATCCATCCATCCATCCATCCATCCATCCATCCATCCATCCATCCATCTTGTAACAGAATGAAATGACTGTTTTTTCCCTCCTCTGCACAGGACTAGTCTGCATGAGATATGGTCTCGAGTTCTCATGCATTCGCTTCTAACCTGCTTATTTTCAGCTCAACAGAAGAATGAAGAATGAACTCTTTTCTTTTAATTAATCAAAGAACTCTTTCTTAATAAAGCTAATCCATCAAAGTGTTAGTCAATAAATAAGATGTGACCGATCTGTGAAATCAAAATATTAATTACTTTATTATAATCCTATAGAATATAAAAGTAATATGACTTTAAATGTTCCAACAGAACTCATTTCACGTAGCGTTAAAAGACATGACACATTACTTTCACTGATCCAATCAGAATCTGACAGATCTGAGGGAGGTGTGGTTTTGGTGGTGTTTGGTAACTCTGTCATGTTTTCATTCGACCGTAAACCAAAACATCAGAAGTATAAAACTATGCCCACGTCATCTCTAACGCCAGTTCAAAGCGTTCTAGAGAAGTTGTCGGAGTGGCCAATCCGTAACTTTCCTCTTCAGCCGAAAGAACCAACGACACGCTGGATAAAATCTGTTGCTGTTCCACCTGCTGCAACGGTTCCTTTCAGAATAAAATGATAAATGAGCCACACTTGTATAGCGCCTCTCAGAGTAAGGACTCCAAAGCGCTTTACACTACAGTGTATCATTCATCCATTCACACACTCATTCACACACTGGTGGTGATGAGCTACGATGTAGCCACAGCTGCCCTGGGGCGCGCTGACAGAGGCGAGGCTGCCGAGCACAGGTGCCACCGGTCCCTCCGACCACCACCAGCAGGCTAGGTGGGTTAAGTGTCTTGCCCAAGGACACAACAGCAGAATTCTCTGTCCGGAGCCAGGATCGAACCTGCAACCTTCCGATCACTGGACAACCCGCTCAACCTGTTGAGCTACTGCTGCCCCAAAGCTGAACAATCAAGACCCAAGCTCGGGTCTCACCAGACGGCAACAAATTGTCATGACCCGGAAGTGTCTCACAGTCTGGACTGGTCGGCAACCATTTCCTACCAGCTCGGTTCCAGAGAAGGTCAAGCTGGACCTCGACATTCCTGATCTAAAGGGGACTTCCCGAAGGGTAGAAAGACCGGCAAATGGCGTCGAATGTGTTTATGAATCTCCTAACCAAAGCTTAACGCAAAGACATCACCTTCAGTTCCTGTCAGAACTAATCGCAGCTCCGGATTTGCTGGTTCTGATCAACATCACACGTCATCCATCCACCGTCTCATCCACATTAGTTACACCGTACATTTAGTGTTTAAAGTTATTCTAGTTTAAGTTGTTACTAATAAAATTCTTAACTTTTAAACTTGACTCTCTCTCTTCTGTTGTCTCTGAGTGAATACGAAGCTGTTATCTAATCCCTGCAATAAAAAGATCCAATCTTCTGGTTTAAATAACCTCACAGATCCGTAAGGTGGATTTCATATTTCCTATGGAATCCTACGCCTTATGGCTTATTAAATAACACGTAATTTAAATTCATTACAGTTGAAACTTCACTATTAAATAACATGTAATTTAAATCATAACAATTTTCATCTGATAATCCGGAGTCGGGTCGCAGGGGCAGCAGCCTAAGGCGAGAGGCCCAGACTTCCGTCTCCCCAGCCACTTGGCCCAGCTCCTCCGGGGGAATCCCAAGGCGTTCCCTGGCCAGGTGAGAGGCATAGTCTCTCCAGCGTGTCCTGGGTCTACCTTTAGGTCTCCTCCCAGTTGGACGTGCCCAGAAAACCTCACCAGGGAGGCGTCCAGGAGCCATCCTGACCAGATGCCTGAGCCACCTCAACTGGCTCCTCTCAATGTGGAGGAGCAGCAGGTCTACTCCGGGCCCCTCCCGAATGACCAAGCTTCTCACCCTATCTCTAAGGGAGAGCCCAGCCGCTCTTCGGAGGAAACTCATTTCGGCCGCTTGTATCCGCGATCTCGTTCCTTCGGTCACTACCCAAAGCTCATGACCATAGGTGAGGGTAGGAACGTAGATCGACCGGTAAATCGAGAGCTTCGCCTTCTGACTCAGCTCTCTCTTCACCACGACAGACCGGTACAACGCCCGCATCACTGCAGATGCAGCACCAATCCACCTGTCGATCTCGCGCTTCAGCTTTCCCTCACTCGTGAACAAGACCCCGAGATACTTAAACTCCTCCACTTGGGCCAGGACCTCATCCCTGACCTGGAGAAGGCATTCTACCCTTTTCCGACTCAAGACCATGGTCTCAGATTTAGAGGAGCTGATTCTCATCCCAGCTGCTTCACACTCAGCTGCGAACCGCTCCAGCGAAAGCTGAAGATCACGTTCTGATGAAGCCAACAGGACCACATCATCTGCAAAAAGCAGAGACCTGATCCTCAGGCCACCAAAACGGATGCCCTCCACACCTTGGCTGCGCCTAGAAATCCTGTCCATTAAGGTCATGAACAGAATCGGTGACAAAGGGCAGCCTTGGCGGAGTCCAACTCTCACTGGGAATGAGCCCGACTTACTGCTGGCAATGCGGACCAAGCTCTGACACCGGTCATACAGGGACCTAACAGCCCGTATCAGAGGTCCTGGTACCCCATACTCCCGGAGTACCCCCCACAGGGCCCCCCCGAGGGACGCGGTCAAACGCCTTCTCCACATCCACAAAACACATGTAGACTGGTTGGGCAACTTCCCACGCACCCTCCAGGATCCCCCTAAGGGTATAGAGCTGGTCCAGTGTTCCACGGCCAGGACGAAAACCACATTGCTCGTCCTGAATCTGAGGTTCAACAATCCGACGGACCCTCCTCTCCAGAACCCTGAATAGACCTTACCAGGATGGCTCAGGAGTGTGATCCCCTGTAGTTGGAACACACGCTGCGGTCCCCCTTTTTCAATAAGAGGACCACCACCCCAGTCTGCCAGTCCAGTGGGACTGCCCCCGATGTCCACGCGATATTGCAGAGCCGTGTCAGCCAACACTGCCCCACAACATCCACAACATCCAGAGCCTTAAGGAACACTCACCGAACTTCTCCCATACCCGGGTTTTTGCCTCGGCGACCACCCGAGCCGCGTTCCGCTTGGACTGTCAGTACCCGTCAGCTGCCTCTGGAGTCCCACAGGCCAAAAAGACCTGATAGGACTCTTTCTTCAGCTTGACAGCATCCCTAACCGCCGGTGTCCACCAGCGGGTTCGGGGGTTGCCACCATGACAGGCACTGACGATCCTGCGACCACAGCTCCAGTCGGCCGCCTCAACAATGGAGGCACGGAACAGGGTCCATTCAGACTCAATGTCCCCCGCCTCCTCCGGAACATTTTGGAAGTTCTGTCGGAGGTGGGAATTGAAGCTCCTTCTGACAGGAGACTCTGCCAGACGTTCCCAGCAGACCCTCGCGATCCGTTTTGGCCTGCATGGTCTGACCGGCATCCTCCCCCACCTTCTGAGCCAACTCACCACCAGGTAGTGGTCAGTTGACAGCTCTGCCCCCCTCTCTTCACCCGAAGGGTCCAAGACATGCGCCCTAAGGTATCCTGGTGCCAAGAGCACATATGGACACCTTTATGTCTGAACATGGTGTTCATTATGGACAATCCATGACCGGCAC
>NC_091741.1:29763728-29776228 GCF_043380555.1 Nothobranchius furzeri | reverse complement strand
AGTGGGAAGATGCCTGTGGACGGACACAACTTCCCAAAGATCCGCGGCTGTGTTCCCGACATTCTTCTCCTGATGCGTTTGAGGCTTATAGTCAACCACGACTACTTAAAGAGCTCACCAGAGCGGCTGGGTATGAGAGAAGGCTGAAATGAAATGCTTTACCGACCATTTTCCCACACAAGGAGCCCAAACGCCCTCGGAGAGACAAGAGACGCTGGACGCTCTCCTGAGCCGACAACCCACTCCTGCAGCTGCCGCTTCTGCCACGTTCAGCGAACCGCCGGACACGCCACTCGTCACGGATGAAGCTGAACGCTCACCTCTCCCGTCAGTAAAACAAGCAGTAAGTGTAGCAACACAGTGTTCTCCAAATATATAATATCTGCAAAAAATGATTAAAGTCGTTTCACTGAATATCCTAATCATCTATGAAGCACACGACAGCTCTGGATGCTAATATTCAACAAAATCATTCATAATTGAATACGCTCGATGACACGATAGCTTACTGTTAACTTCTGCTGACAGAAATGTGAGCTCTTAACAACAAACACTCTCCCTCACGGTTACCATGGAGACGCATTTGCCGCACACGCACCACCGGTTTTGTCCTGCACTCGCTTCATCCCGCCCTTCCTGCTCGTCAGTTTGACGCTGGTTTTGTGAAACACCATCAGTGATGTCATCATTAATGTTTCACTCTGGTTCAAACTGAAAAGACTGATCAGATGACACGCTGATGTCGCCGAACAGTCCCTGCAGGGTCCCAAAGCCGGCCGGTGCAACCGAGGTACAACCATATGACGTCAATACCCAGAGTGCATTGCGACGCTAACAACAATGGCAACCTACGAGTTAAACTATTTTTACAAATTTTATAAAAATGAAGACATTAAGAAGGTATTTTACACCACTTTAATATAATCGATACTAACATTTATATTTTAAGAACCACGAAGTTTTGCAAACTGGGTTCCTTTTAAATAAAAAAGACTGAATACAACTGGTGGGCTTGGTTTATTTGTATAACATGTTAGCTATAGTTTCAGCAATGACTCAGGTGTTCGTAATCTTGTCTAAAATTAGCATGAATGTTACTCAGAATATGTAGCTATTACAATAGCAGAAATTACCTGGAAAAGACGTTGTTGCAACGTGTCTGGGCGATATGAGAAGGTCATCCAATACCACCTAATTTAAACCTGAATTAGCTCATACATGGACGTGAAAAAGACCAGGAAAAAAATGCCACAAGAGAAACAAGAGAAGGATGTCCACGACGAGCTAATTTAGAACAGAAGCAGCCCAAATCTGGACGTGCAGAAATGACTTGGAAAAGACGTTACTGCGACGTGCTCAAGGGACATGAGAAGGACATCCACGACGACCAAATTTAGACCAGAATTAGCTCTAATCTGAATGTGCTGAGGACGTCACAGTCTGCAGTTACAGAGGACCAAAACTGGATGTGAACAAACGTCGCTGCGACTTGCCTTTGCACAGTGGGCAGTGGTAACAGACAGCGTAAGAGCTTGTGATATGTTGTGAGGCTGTACACAGAAGCGTGTCCAAGGAGTGGCTTGGGGCAGCACATGCCACCCTTAGAATCTGATTGGCTATCCCAGATGCCACCCCACCAAGTTCCATTTAAATCGACTTTACGTTGTCCAGAAAAGTCTTGGGGTTATGAATGCAGCAGCATGCCCCTTTAACATTGGTCTTTTGCCCCCAGCCAACAGAACATTTCTGTATTGCTAATATTTATTAATTTTTTTTCATACGGACATAAATTGCATCTAGAGTCTCACTCCACTCCAGTTGGTGGCAGTAATGCACCAAGAAGTATGTTGGTAACCACTTCAAAACAGCTTAAAGACGAAGAAGAATAGAAAAAAGGGCCCAATGTGGGACTCACAAATTCACTAGAATGTAAAATAAATATTTTGTGAGAGGGGCAACGACCCCCAACCCCCCACCTCCCAAACAATAACAACAAACAAACAAACAAACAAACAAATACATAAACAAATAATAAAGCATAACCATAGATGCCACCCATGAATATACAAGTGCCACACCTGGGCCACCCCATTTCAGAAGGCCTGGACACGCCACTGGTCGTGCATGATGGAACTTTTGTCAACATGAACTTAGTTTAAAACGGATTGAAGGACTGAAAGGTTTCAGCTGTTATTTGTAAATACAAACAAACAATTGTTTCCTTCCCAGAATCAGCGTTATTGATAAATCTCTGCTGAAGAGTCTGAAATTCACAGCCATAAGCCATCTTCTTCTTCTTCATCTGTAACGGATACCTCTGACTGTGGAGAAAACAATTCCAGCTTTCTCCACTGATCTCACATTAAGAAACTTCATTTTGGAATTAATGAACAATCTGCCCGTGAAGACGTTTCAGATCTTCTTCTTTGTCTTCTGAAAGACTCGCCCTGTTTCTGATGCCATAGACACTCCTCCACGCTACTCACCAAACCACCTAATTCCTTTGGGTTTGAGCTTTTCTGCTGGGTGATCTCCTTGTTTTGTTTCCTGTGCCCCGTATCTGTCTGGATTGACCTGTTTCCGGGCGTTCCCTGCAGCAGCAGCTATGACCATTTCCTGATTCAGTGAGTTATGTTGGACCTGCTGTGTGTTTCTGCTGAGAAGACTCACATCAACCATGGGGATCTCCTCAGGACCGGGCCCGGGGTGGTTCGGCCCATTGGCCAACATGCGGTTTGGCTGCTCCACACACTGGTTCTGGTTTTGGTGTAGGTGACTGTGCATCTTCCTTCTCTGTTTCCTGAAAGCACAGTGATACAGTGACTGGTGGGATCCTTCTCTGACATCTAGCTCAGATGGGATGGTAGACTCTCATGTCTCTCGCTAGCATTCGGGTTCTGTTGCTTGGACTTTATTATGTGGTTTCTCCTGCTTGTTGCAGCTATATTATCAAAGCACGACAGTTAAGACTTTGGCGCTATGAGTGATCTAGTAATGAAAATGTTCTCATGGTGCATTTTACTGTAAAATACTCTAGCAGAGACAAACCGTAGGCATCATTAGCTAACGCGGTAATGTAGAAACAGTTCATTGCTGATCAATTTGCAAGACACCAGATTTTGTAAAAGTTGGCAGAGAAGAAATACTCAACAGTTAAGGAATTTGCATTCTTGGGGGTTATCTTTTCACCCTCTGTCACTTATCCAGGGTCAAGCCTTCTCCAGACACTCTCCAGTGCCTCCTGGAGCTCCTCACAAGTTCTTCCCAGATTGGAGAGGGTATATGATACCCACAGGGAGTCTGGGTCTGGCCCTGGGGTCTTCTACCAGTGGAATGCACCAGGAAATCCTCCAGAGGAAGGCAACCAAAAGGCATCCTAATCAGTCACATCAATGACCTCAGCTGGCTTCTCTCCTATCTTTTAGGCTCAGCCTGGCAACCATTTGGAGGAAGCTCCTTTCAGCTGCCCCATCTGGAATTTTGTTCTCTCGGTCATGATCAAAACTTCTAAGTGAGGGTTGAAACATCACCAAAGCTTCGCCTTTCAGCTGTCTCTCCTTCATTACAGCAAACAGAGCAATGCCCTCATTACTGCAGATGAAGCCCCACTACACTGGTCCATCTCCCAATGGGTACTACCATCCCTCACGAAGAAGACACAACTACAATAAAACTTCTTTATTTGAGGTAAAGACTCACTCCCAGCCCAGAGAGAGGAGCCCACATGCATGTAATTTAGATCCGTGACCATCCACTAGGTGTGTATCAGCAACCACAGCCTTTCAAACGCAGATATGCTGTGTGGACACAGGAGCCGCCTTTCCTTTCAGTAAATCGGACTCATCTGAAGGACCTCAGGTTCTCAGTATCCAAGTGTGGAACAGGGAAATGTTGTTCTGTCATTGATGAGGCCTTCACTCACACCCTCAGTGAGTCATGGCGGACGTCTGCTCATACTGCTACTAATAATAATAATAGATTTTATTTGTAACGCACTTTACATTTCAATGAAATCTCAAAGTACTACAGTAGGAAATCAGAAACAATGTAAGGAATTATTTAAAACAATGAATAAAAACAAAAAAATAACATAAAACCATACAATGCTAAGTTAACACATGGTAAAGCAACAGCAATACCAATCAGTTTGGAAAAGCTTGTGTAAATAAAAATGTCTTCAGATGTTTTTTTAAAACATTCAACACTCTGAGGTGCTCTCAAGGTTTCAGGGAGTGTGTTCCACAGGCGTGGGGCTGCTGCTTGAAAAGCTCGATCTCCCATGGTATGAAGTTTTGTTCTGGGCTGTTGAGAATTCTGGGAATTGAGAATTTCCAGAGCGAAGATTTCTTGAGGTGATGTGGATAGTAAGGAGCTCTTTAAGATAAATAGGAGCATTTCCGTGGATACACTGATAGGTAAGGAGACCTTGTTTGTATTTAATTCTATAGGGGATTGGTAACCAATGAAGAGACTTCAGTACAGGTGTAATGTGGTCACACTTGTGACCCCTTGTCACAATTCTGGCAGCACAGTTCTGGATGTGCTGAAGTTTCTGTAGGCATCCACTAGAGATTCCGGTAAGTAAAGAATTGCAGTAGTCTAGCCTGGACGAAACAAAGGCGTGGATCAACTTCTCAGCATCTGCTTGGGTAAGACTTGCTATGTTTTTTAGATGGAAAAATGATACTTTAGAAAGGTGACAGACACGATTTTCAAGTGATAAATGTTGGTTCAGTTTGATTTCGAGATTAGTGGTAGATTTAGAAAAGGTTATGTTACTACCTCATATGGTAATATTTATTAGGTTAGAAGATTTGACCTGATGAGCAGTACCTCTGATTTGCTGCTGTTTAGCTGGAGACATTTTTCAGACATCCATGCCTTTGTCGCACCCAGGCATGCACTAAGAGCAGAAAGTGTAGATGACGAGGAAACAATCAATTTTGAGATAAAGCTGTGTATCATCAGTGTAAGAATGGAAGGATATCCCAAAATTTCTAAAAATATCCCCCAGTGGGAGCATATATATATATATAATAAAGAGAATTGGGCCAAGAACGGATCCCTGGGGGACCCCACAAGTAATGTTGTGGGGCGATGATCGTACTGATCTGTCCGAGGTTTCTTCCTGTTAAAATGGAGTTTTCCTCTCCACTGTCGCGACATGCTTGATCAGAATGAGGATTGTTGTAATGAGCCAGTGACTCGATGTGACTGCTGAGTTTTGTTGAATTGAATTCACTTGCTAGCCAAATGTTTGAGGACGTCGATGCATCTATTATTAACAGCAAATGTTCAACCTATCAAAGGAATATTACACTCCATCTAAATTGCTGGAGTTTGATTCTGAGCGTTGCCCTTTGAACATTTCTCATCTAGCCATGGATGAGACATTGAACTGTTAAACATTTCACAATCTTTCTTAACATTTCTTATTTGCCAAGTCTTCTTTTTTGGGGGTATTCACGTGTCTTAGTTGGGTATTAGCCTTTTGTTACTTCTCTAGCTACTCCAGGTCAGGGATGAGGTCCTGCTTCTAGTGGAGGAGTTTAAGTATCTCAGAGTCTTGTTCACAAGTGAGGGAAAGATGGAACAGGAGATCGACAGGCGGATTGGTGCTGCGTCTGCAGTGATGTAGGCGTTGTACCGGTCTGTCGTGGTGAAGAGAGAGCTGAGCCGGAAGACAAAGCTCTCGATTTGCTGGTCGACCTGCGTTCCTACCCTCACCTATGGTCACGAGCTTTGGGTAGTGACCGAAAGAATGAGATCGCGGATACAAGCGGCCAAAATGAGTTTTCTCCACTGAGTGTCTGGACTCTTCCTTAGAGACAGGGTGAGAAGCTCGGTGATTCGGGAGGGGCTGGGAGTAGATCCACTGCTCCTTCACATCAGGAGGAGCCAGCTGAGGTGGCTTGGGCATCTAGTTAGGAAGCATTCAATGAACAGCTGATTTGTTTAATTTGGTGATAAACCGCTCCTGTAGACACTAATGAAGGCTGAGGAGACATTTCAGATTAAGGAGATAAAAGACAAACGCACAGCGAAGGGATAAGTTTTGCTTTTGGTTTTACTAAATGGACACTAGGGGGTGCTAAAAGCAAGCCAAAACTGCCTAGTGTGCATTTAAAAAATCCTGCGCTTAAAGGTGTCATGTACTCACGTTCTTAAGTGATTGGTCTGTGGTCTCTAGTATGAATGAACCATTTGTTTTATTTTCTGTGGAGGAAAGTGCTTGTGCCCTCATTTCAGGGGACAGGCGCTCGTCAGAGGGGCGGAGGTCCGAAAACAGCAGGATTTGGGGGCTTACTCATCAATATACATGATATGGAAACGCTTTAGAGTTTTTCCCGAACTTCATAAACATCTTTTTGTCACATTATTGCTCCCTGTGCCTTGGGTTTTACCTTAGCTGTGTCCACCTGCCTCTTGTTACCTGATTACCCCTCCCAGAGTGTACACAAGCCTTGTGTGTAGCTTGTGAGTTTAACGGTTCGTACTTGTTACGCGTCAGTTTGTGTTCACACCTGTCTACCCTGTCGTGTCTGCACCCCTGACCATTAAAGAGGAACCAGATGTCCATTGCTGTTTTGCCTGGGTTGATCTAGCTGCCTGAAGGATCCGCTCTTCCTCCCTCCCCTTCCCTCCACATCGCGGCACTTTTCTTTATATCACAGAACACCTGTATTATAACTCCTTTAAAATAGGTGCGACATGTTAGTTTTTCATGTGTCAGTGGCCGTTGGAGCAATTGCAGCTCAGTTGGAAGAGTGGTGAGCGGTTCAACCCTGCCCAAGTGTCCTTGGGCAAGATGCTGAACCTCCTGTAGAAAATACCGGAAGATCAGTGACACTAGCTCTGTTTCTGATTTACAAACATGTTTCTATTAATGACGCATTCTTTTTAAGCACCTTTTCTTGTCGTTTTCTACTTTTGGGTCTGATTCTTTAACAGCATTTAATTGAAAAAGGTTAAATTTGTGGTCACATGAGAACAAATTCATGAGCCACTTCTAGTTTCTGCTAGCAGCAGGTTAACGTGAAGGTTTAATGTGCTTCATAAATAAACTTCTCCTTCAACGACATACTTGGTTTTGCAGTAGGCCACCACACAAACGATGCCCACCACTAACAACGCCACGCAGATGCCTGTGATGGTCAGCACCCGCCTCTGGTAGAGCTCCTCGGCCTCTGTGGATGCAAACACACGCACACGCACACACATGCACACACCCAAGCACGCATGTTCACACATTCAAGCATGGGAGAAAAGAGGACACAGACACACAGACATAGAGCATGAGCGCCACTCCATTTCCAGGAAGACCAGAAACAGTTTTCTCCCTGCTTTCCTCTGCCGCCATCATTTCCCCTGTGCTGTCTGAAACGCAGCTCCTGCTCCGTCACGTCTAACAACGCTGAAGTCGTACACTGTTTCTACAACACTGACAATAAATAAAACCAGCTCCGATGAAACGGCACACATCCTGACGTAGACTCTCTGCTGTCCCTACACAGACGTAAACACAGTGGCCATGGGGATAAATGTAACAGATGACACAAGCGGGGATCTGACGACATGCCTGTGTGGATCAAATAAACATAAACAACAGTTTGTTGACACCACAGCCAAGTAAAATCTTACTATTCACATAGATCTCAAGTTAGATCGGATTTTGTATCGGTTATGATTTTAATCCCTAATGAACAAGCTACATTTAATCAGATGTTTGCAGAAGACTTAGCATCACTTTGGTGATCGCAAAAACAGGAACAGCTTTAAAGGACTCGAGCTTTTGTGTAGGCAGCAGAGCTGAAATGGCCACATCCTGCTGTGAAGAGAGGAAACGTTTCTTTTATTCTGAGGTGAAATTTGGCGATTGACTGCTTTGAAGTGACTCTGTGTTGATCGTCACCACCATCCGACGGTGGCTTTCTCAGTGACAGAAAACAGATGATTTATTTCAGATGTTATCGTCAGTGTCATGAAGAAAACAATCAGCTCTGGAGATTTTATTTATTGATTTATCAGAATCAGCTCCTATAAATCCGAGAGCATCTTGAGTCGGAAAAAGGGTAGATTGCCTTCTCCGGGTCAGGGATGAGGTCCTACCCAAGGGGAGGAGTTTAAGTATCTCGGGGTCTTGTTCACGAGTGAGGGAACACTGGAGCGTGAGATCGAAAGGTGGATTGGTGCTGCGTCTGCAGTGATGCGGGCGTTGTACCGGTCTGTCGTGGTGAAGAGAGAGCTGAGTCAGAAGGCGAAGTTCTCGATTTACTGGTCGTTCTACGTTCCTGCCCTCACCTATGGTCACGAGCTTTGGGTAGAGACCGAAAGAATGAGATCGCTGTTCTTCAGCTTGTGAATCAACGCAGAAGGCTAACAGAAGAGCGGGTGCCAGAGCTTTTCCGGCACTCTTGCTAGACTTGTACAGAAATAATGTTAATTCAATGTTACTGATACTGTGGAAATAACTGAATGTTTGTTTTGGAACGAGCAAACCGTGTTGAAGATCTGCCACCAGAGGGCAGTATGATGAAGGTACTAATCCAGATACTCCATCTGTATGCGTTAAGGCCAGAAGTGCTTTGATATGACCTTGAGACTGTAGTCTACAGGTTCCACAAAGAGCTGTGTGAATACCTTGTCTATGTTTGTATTCATATATTTAAATGTAGGGCCTGCTATGGTGCAACAATCTGGAGAGCGAGCACAAAGACACGTGGACAGAAAGAGCAACAACCTGAACAGGCCATGGAGGGGAAAGGAAGGGAGCATAAAGAAAAACAGCAAAGTGATGAGGAAGGAAGGAAATAGGTCAGACCAAAGGAGAGGGAGGGAGCAGGGGCGTGTCGGGAGAATGGCCCGGAGAGGACACGGACCCCCAGGAAGGAAAGACTGACCTGACTTTGTCCCCTTATCAACTAAGTGGATTACAGAGGTCCTTGGATTGATGGTTTCAGCTAAATTATGACCTCTTGAGTCCAACAACAAGCCAGGAACATCTTTAGACACAGAATTACCACCGAGTGTAGCTGATGCTGACCTAAACAACAATGCCTAGATGTGAGCTGTGATCAAATTCTGTCATCTTGATCCAAACCATCACATTTACTTTTCCTGGTTCCCCTCCCACAAAAGCTCCAGACACGCCGCTGTCGGATAGGAGGGGGATGGTGGCGCTGAGGGAGGACATGGGGAGAGTTTCTATATGGGGCCTCTTTTGGGACTGACAAGCACTGGCCTGGCATTGTGTGTGTGTGTCACGGGGTACTGGTACAGGAAGGGAAACGGGCACCGTGGGGCCAACAGCAATCTTGATTTAGGACAGGCGAGCTCTTGATTCTGACAGTGAGTCAATCAAGGGCATAATAATAAGGACAGCCTCTGTCGTCAAGCTGTTTGCTTGCTTTTGGCAAAGCTTTGCAAAAATACTCACAGCTCGGCGTTATGCAGCAGGCTGCAGAAGCCAATATGCATAGTGCCAAAGCTCAGAGCATGAGCCAGATCCTGAAACTTTCTTTGATTTTTGGACTCGTGTAGCAGTGTCCCTGGTACTGCTGCATTTAAAAAAATAAAAACTTTAATTTGGCCATTCCTTTCTGTTTCAATTCACCTCTGAGCTCTCCATCAAATATCACCTCCTTTTCCAATTAACTTGTCTCTTTCTCTGATGTCTACTTCTCTAATTTTGCCAGATTAGAGAATAGAGTGAATGCATGAAAAAGAGGTCAGGTGTTTTGTTTCCGAGCTGGTGGGCAGGAGAAAAGAAGGGACAGGCTGAGAGAGAGACAGATCCAGTTGGTTTCAGAGAGAAGATGGCACAATAATGTGTGACTGTGAGGGGAGGTTTGCAAACCATTTAAGCACAATAAAGAGGAAAAATAATGTTCCATACCCATAAATTCAATTTTGAGAAGCTCTGCCAGCGCAGAAAGTTGTAAAAAGAAAGAGACACAGGGTCAGGTGTGATGTCCACTTTGGAGCAGACAGGAATGTTACCACGTTCCCGCACGTGTGTTTAGGTGTTTGTTGCTGTCAGTCATTTAGATTGACACCGGCTAATAACAGACAGGCAACTCAGACAGCGTCAGCTCTGTGACCCCCCAGGAACGACGGGGAGGAAACGGAAAGAAAAAGAAACCGGAAGCAAAAAGGGAGAAAACGAAGTCAAAGCAGAAGGAAACAGACACCGGCAGGCGGGAAAAGGCATGCAGAGACAGAGAGACAGCAAGACGTAAAGCCGCAGCACTTACTGCTATATTTAATAGACCTCATTTCTGGAGTAAACAACACAGGACAGGAGTTCAAAACAAAACAACAAGAAAATGAAAAGATGTAAGGGAAGGGAACAAAGCAGTGAATTATTCTCCAACATAAAAACACACTACACTTGATGAGGCTGACACAGCAAATGGGGTGAATGCTGTGACTCGTTTGACTAATGGCAGTTGTGTGCCTTCGTATTGATTCCAGCCGACCTCTACTGCTGCTTACAGCTATTAGACTCTTTCACATAATTTACAGGGAGATCATCCCAGTATTCCCAATTTCTACACACGTTACAGACGAGGGACGAAGAGGAGTCGGCCAAAGCTCCCGGCCGAGCTGATCTAAACTCAGACTTCATCTTTCTCCAACAGAAGTTCACACAGACACACTTCAGCACAGAGACGACGCTCGACGATGAGGTCGAAATAAGAAACGTTGCACATAAATTCAAACATTTTACCATGTAAACGTATTTCTAAAGAAGACAAACAGCAAAACAAGATGGTGTAGCATGAAGCGACAGAACTTAAGTGGTGAAAACGAGAGTTAGAGGCCCATCTCCATCCCTCTGTTTTGTCTCTGTGTGACTGCTTGGAGAGCAACGTGATCACAAAGAAAACCAACTAGTCGCTTTTTGTGGTGAATAAACGTGTCTCACCATCCCCCTCCATGCAGTTACAGGAGATCTACCAAGCACACCCCATTTGCATGATTTAAAGGAGCAGTCTAACATTTTGGGAAATCAACATTTTTACCAAAGTTGCAAATGGCACCATCTGCATGAAAATATCAGTGGTTTGTGTTTTTAAACATTTCGGCTCATGTGCTGTCAGCTACCCTACAATAATGTGTTTGAAAATAAAACAACAGTTGATGACTGTGATAAATTGTTTCAGTGGTCCAGCTGCCCCGTTTCCATGAACTGATGCTCTTCGCTGCTTTTGTAGCAGCACCGGCTGTCCATATGACAGAAAACCCGGAAAAAAGTACTTTAATGAATTGGTAACCTCTAAACAGCTCTTCTTTGTCATTTGATGAAAGAAATCAGTGTTCTAAAAATGTGAACCTTGGATATTTTTGACTTTTCTTCATAAACATTTTGAAAACTTTGCCTGTGAAAAGATCGAAGTAAAGAAGTTCTCTGCACAGTGATGCTTTCAGGGTGTCACTTGACACATCACAGAGTTCTTGGTGTGTTTATGCGTAAGATAAATGCAGACTTCTAAAAACCTAACCAAACTGAAAACCTGTAGCAGCTTCACATAAATCATCACTAAGGCTCGGTTCACATCTCTATCCAACAATCTAATGCCCCTTTCCCAACAGCACCACTCAGCGTAACTCGAATTGGTTTGGTTCAGTTGGACAGCCTTTTCCAACAGCACGGTTCCGTTTTTCCCCCATTACCTGCTTCCTTTTTGTTTCTGGTGTGTCCCAAAAATGCAACGTCACTAGCCTCTTTTATAGGACAGACCATCGCGTCATTACAGAGGGATAAATCTGAATTTGTGGATCTCGTAATGCGGCAAGGAGCAAAGGGGAAAGGTGATAAAACTTGATTCTGATGCGCTTAGCCTCGTAGTAATATTGCCGCATGAGCCCCTCGCCTCTGACGGTTAAATGCGTGTCAGCCCCGCTAATCCCTTTGGAGCCACTGTGGGAGCCCCCCCCCCCCCCCCCCCCCCCCTGCAACAGAGGGTGGTCGCGGTAGTGCTGCGCGCCGAGTGCCGGCTGGAAGGCATATAAACACAGATAAAAAATGGCCTCTCACTAGTATCTTTCAACCACCTACAACATGGCAAGCTGGACGGACGCGGAGACCATGGAGCTTTTGGCCGTGCAAGCGGACGAACAGATTAGTCGTCTTTTTACGAGGACGGTGAGAGACAGCCAGCTGTTCGACAGAGTGGTGAAAATACCGGCTGAGCGGGTTGTCGAGCGGGACAAAAAGCAGGTCACATCAAAGCTAAAGTCCTGAAAAAGAAATTTCATCAGGCTGACGTGTCTTCCATCTGACGCTGAATGCCGGGGGGGGGGGGGGGGGGGGGGGGGCAGCTACCTCCCTTTATCCCGTCTTTGTTTGAGAGGTGCCTGATGGCAGTTTATTCTAGCTTCAGCTTTGCTACTATAAATGCCAAAATCCTCCCCAGGGAGCCGCGGCAAATCCCGTTTTGCTAACGCTACGGTCCTGTAAAAACAGCTACTGACTGTCAGTCACTGATTGGCTGGGG
>NC_091741.1:29728728-29756228 GCF_043380555.1 Nothobranchius furzeri | reverse complement strand
AACCCGGTGGCGGCTAAAACCAGCCACTGATCTGGACTCTGATGAGCCAGCGTTGATGGCCTGTGACAGATAAAACTATTTCTCTTATGGCCAACCTGCAGCCAGTTGCCTCATCCTTCAGCTGGAGCTCCAAATGTCACCTACAGTGGTATGAAAAACTATCTGCCCCCTTCCTGATTTCTTATTCTTTTGCATGTTTGTCACACAAAACGTTTCTGATCATCAAACACGTTTAACCGTTAGTCAAAGATAACACAAGTAAACACAAAATGCAGTTTTGAAATGATTGTTTTTATTATTTAGGGAGAGAACTAAATCCAAACCTACATTGCCCTGTGTGATTAAGTAATTGCACCTGGACCTAATAACTGGTTGGGCCTCTCTTAGCAGCAACAACTGCAATCAAGCGTTAGCGATAACTTGCTACGAGTCTTTTACAGCGCTCTGGAGGAGTTTTGGCCCACTCATCTTTGCAGAATTGTTGTAATTCAGCTTTATTTGAGGGTTTTCTAGCATGAACCGCCTTTTTCAGGTCATGCCATAGCATCTCAATAGGATTCAGGTCAGGACTTGGACTAGGCCACTCCAAAGTCTTCATTTTGTTGTTCTTCAGCCATTCAGAGGTGGAGTTGCTGGTGTGTTTTGGGTCGTTGTCCTGCTGCAGCACCCAAGATGGCTTCAGCTTTAGCTGACCAACAGATGGCCGGACGTTCTCCTTCAGGATGTTTTGGTAGACGGTAGAATTCATGGTTCCATTTATCACAGCAAGTCTTCCAGTTCCTGAAGCAGCAAAACAACCCCAAACCATCACACTACCACCACCATATTTTACTGTTGGTATGATGTTCTTTGTCTGAAATGCTGTGTTACTTCTACGCCAGATGGAACGGGACAAAAAGTTCAACTTTTGTCTCTTCAGTCCACGAGGTATTTCCCCAAAAGTCTTGGCAATCATTGAGATGTTTCTTAGCAAAACTGAGACGAGCCCTGATGTTCTTTTTGCTTAACAGTGGTTTGAGTCTTGGAAATCTGCCATGCAGGCCATTTTTGCCCCGTCTTTCTCTTATGGTGGAGTCGTGAACTTTGACCTTCATTGAGGCAAGTGAGGCCTGCAGTTCTTTAGAAGTTGTCCTGGGGTCTTCGGTGACCTCTCAGATGAGTTGTCTCTGCGCTCTTGGGGTAATTTTGGTGGGCCGCCCACTCCTGGGAAGGTTCACCACTGTTCCATGTTGTTGCCATGTGTGGATAATGGCTCCCACTGTGGTTCGCTGGAGTCCCAAAGCTTTAGAAATGCCTTTATAACCTTTACCAGACTGATAGATCTCAATCACTTTTGTTCTCATTTGTTCTTGAATTTCGTTGGATCTTGGCATGATGTCTAGCTTCTGAGCTGCTTTTGGTCCACTTCTCTGTGTCAGGCAGCTCAGATTTAAGTGATTTCTTGATTGAAACAGGTGTGGCAGTAATCAGGCTTGGGGGTGGCTACAGAAATTGAACTCAGGTGTGAAACACCACAGTTGGGTTATTTTTTAACAAGGGGGGCAATTACTTAATCACACAGGGCAATGCAGGTTTGGATTTAGTTCTCTCCCTAAATAATAAAAACAATCATTTCAACACTACATTTTGTGTTTACTTGTGTTATCTTTGACTAACGGTTAAATGTGTTTGATGATCAGAAACATTTTGTGTGACAAACATGCAAAATAATAAGAAATCAGGAAGGGGGCAAATAGTTTTTCACACCACTCTAAGTGGTCAAACCAAAAGTCAAAACCATTGCCAAACCATTCTACTTGTAATCCTTGTATTATTGTGTTTCTTTCTCCTTTTCTTATCTTTAAAATAACCAAATAAACAATGTTGATTGATTGAAATGCCTCTGTAATGGCAGAGTGGCTGTTTTCGGAGCTGTAGAAAAATTATATGAAAAAGTTACGTAATAATAATTGTGAGGAAATAAGAAGAAAACGTCGTTCTGTTCAAGTGAACAGCAAAACGTTGAGTTCATCCTCCGTGTGAATATCATCCCACTGATCTCAGGCAGTAAAGATCATCATGTGTTTCAATGAAATACAGCGCGTCTCAGCTAGTAGAAGCTAACCGTTAGCATTAGCAGCTCCACAACGTGGCGGAACATGTTGGTGTTACACTGTTGTTAGCAATCAGATGCAAGACATTTGCATATCACGAATATTAAAGAGTAATCCTGCCCCTTTTCAACCTCCCCACCCCTCTGACTAACCTTTACCTACTGAAGCAGGACCACAAGAGCTTTTCTCACATTAAAAACTCACACCAGAGACCACAGCAGATTTATATATATATATATATATATAAAACCAAATAATTATTGTCTGATGGATTTAAATTAAACTCTGAGAAAATCTTCTTTGAATGAAAAACTTAGAGGTGTTGAACACCGGAAAACATGTCTTAAATTATTATTTCTGATCATAATCGTCACTCCGAGTTTGTCATGCAGGCTGAACACGAAAATAGTCTCCTACACCTATCTCCTGCATTAGCTTCTGATGGAACATAGATGATGAAACTCTAGGATTAGAAAAGCCTCACAGATCTTCGTCACACTGTCTCTTAACATTCATGGACTCATCCGTTTTAACTCGTGACGGGGAAGGCTGCTGCTGGTTTAGCGTCCAGGAAACAGCAGAGAACGTCTCGGCTAGTAGAACTTAACTGTTAGCATTAGCAACTCCACCACACGGCAGAACTCCTCCAGGTTTACGTTGTTTGTGGAAATAAAACATCAATGTTGCAGAGCAAACAGAGTCAGTGGTGGAGCCGTGTTGCTGTTAGCCAATCAGAGTCAAGATGCCCGATTATCAGGAAATAAGACTAGTTCCTGTCGTCTGAAGCTACATTCACCTCCAGCTGACTTGTACTTCCTGAAACAAGCGTATCTGAACTCCCCCCTCAGTACAACTTACAAGACATCCATTCTTACAGAGACAACTGCAAATGTATTGGTTAAATGAGTGATCCACACCTTTAATATCAGAGGTTCATTGAAGACGTCTAAACAACTTTCAGACGGGTATCTCAGCCAGCTGTTGAGCTAACGTTTGGTTTTGTGTTCTGTAAGTGTTGTTGCTTATACATTACACAAGAGCTGTTGATACTGCAGGGAAGCATGCATTACGTTATTTATGAGAACAACTATAAATCCATAATTTCTCAGTATAAAACCAGTAGCTCAAGGCTAACAAGGGAAGCATCGGGCCACATATCTTCAAGGAATGCTAGACTTTGGTTTCCCACAAAAATGTGTTAAGATGTTGAAAACAAAATGATCAAATTTTAGTGGGTTTTGTGTTTTTATATTCGAGATTTTTTTTGAGTGCTTTGGTGCATGAAGTGAGAAAGTAGTATGACTTAGGTCCAGTCACTGCTGGAGTGCTGCAATGCCACGGCTAATCTAAACATGAACAGGATCTGAGGCAACTCACCTAATCCAAGCCGAGAACAAACCTCCTCATCTGACCAGCTAATCCGTCAAACTGCAGATCAGCACAAATACAAAGGAACGTTACGTTTTAAAATCACACGCAGCTTTAACGGACCCACAGCTCACCTGCAGGCTCATATAAGCTCATCACTCCCCCTCTGTTTTAGCCTTTCTGCATGTTCTGTCCTCCACGTTCACATGCTGACTTCATGATGCAGTGCTGCATTCATTTCCCCTTCAGTAAAGAGGAACTTTCATGGTTTCCAGCAGAAAATAAATAGGAGAGTGCAGAAACACCACCTGAAGTTTCAGAGGTATAGATTTCTGCCAGCTGCCAGTGCCATGCACAGGAGTGATTTGCAGCTGTTGCTGCAGATTCTTGAGAGACAGAATGAGAAGGAGAGTTAGGGTCTACATATCTCTGAGGAGAACAAGCAGCGCTGACAGTCTACAGACAGCAGTCGTATTTACACCCTGTTATCCGCTGGGCCGAGCAGACAGGCCAACAAAGGATGACAAAGCTGAGGAGCTGCTGTAGCTCCCACAAAACTCCAAGTCTGACTCGGTTCTGACTGTCGATGAAAGGAGATAACATGAACAGGATTTTTCCTTCCATAAACTGCTCCTTACACAGCTCATAATGTCTATGTGAACCCTCTGAACCAAGTTTTCTGCTTGTCAGCACCATCAGAACAAATTCTGATTTATCCTTCAGCGGCGACCGGAAGGTGTTTGAGCAACACGTTCTCACTCCCAGCGTGTCAAAAACAAACGCTTGGTCAGCCACCCTCCGCGTCAGACCCCTGACGCCAAAAGTGCCCTTTTTCGTCACTAATGTGCGAAAAGGGGTTTTCCCTTTTCTGACTGCAGATCCCAATGCAGCGTTACACTGACGCGATGGGATATCCGCTGATGCGGCACCGAACCAGCTCATTTAACCACACCTAAACCTTAAATAACCTTTCCCTCTCCCTCACCTTAACCCTCTTGCTGCCTAAAACGTTACTCTCACTGTGATCAGGCGCTTGTTTCCCATGCATTCTGACTGTGAATTTTCGTATTTGCCACCCAAGAGGAACGTTAGAACATACCATCTGGTGAGGGGGAGGTTACACACACCCTCTACTTTTAACCTCCACCGTGGTAGTTGAAACCTCCCCCTCACATTGCCTCGGTCCAAACCCAACCAGTGACGAGGCGGCTCCATCCGTTCACGTCATAGAGCCGGCTTTTAGAGCGACCGACACATCACTAGGGTGTTCGCTAGCAAGATGGTTAAGGTTAGGATAGGGGTGAGGGGAAGGTTAAATAAGAGGATAAGGTTATGGTGAGGTACAATGAGCTTGTTTGGTGCCCTGGCTACGAACATCCCATCACGTCAGTGTAACGCTGCACTGGGATCTGCAGTCAGAAAAGGGAAACAACCCTTTTTTGCACATAAGTAACAAAAAACGGCACTTTTGGCGTCAGGGGTCTGACGCGGAGGGTGGCTGACCAAGCGTTTGTTTTTGACGCGCTGGGAGTGGGAATGTGTTGATGAGATGGGAGGTGAGAGTGAGCGTGGGGCGAACGAGGAATAAAAACACGAATAGAAAAAGAAGGAAAAAAGAAGCAAAGATTTCAGGAAAGATAACCCTTAAGATCTAAGGATGGATTACTTTCAGGTGCGTTCTATTGTGCAGGAAGCATTACGACAAAGCTTTTGATCACACGTTACCATGCGCTGCCTCTGTTATCTCCACTGTCAGGGGAAGCCTTTGTTACACGTCCAGGCTGCAGCCTGAAGATTAAAACCTTCTGTTTAGAAAAAAAAAACCACACCTTACTACGTGGAGGATAATAAAGTCCCCTAAAGACCTTAGAAAGAAATAAAACTTGACTTCAAAAACACACTTTTTACTATTTTAATGTATATTCCTTCATATTTTAAATCTATGGTATAAAAAATGTGAGATATTTTCACAATGCAGAAAAAAAGCTGGTCTTCGATATCTAGAAATGATGTTTTTATCTAAAACTGATGTTTGTCATGAACCTGTCATTTCTAAATAAAAACAACGCTAAAGTGTTTTAAAGAGAGTGGCACAGTAGGGCTGTGCGATCTGGCCCAAGTCTAATTTCTCTATAGAGCCTTTTCAGGTTCATTTTCTGTAAACTCTCCTGATCAATACTTTGCTCAACAGGACAATGCTAGCTACCGTCCTCTCTGACTGTGTCCAAATTTGAGGGACGCATATGAAGTTTGATTATATCACAACGATGCAATGGAGGCGGTATGAATTGGAAGGCATCTCTTGCTGTGATTTGGCACTATAGAGCTCCGGACCCCACGTGACTCTCAGTTAGTGGACGCCATATTGGCAGGTAAAAGAAGCTAAACAAACACGGATCTTAACCATGAACGTGAACGGGATCCGCTTGGATTTTACTTTGTCTGAGTTTACTTCACACTTTAAAACCGAAGAAATCGTTTTATATAGTCAGAAATTAAATAGACTAAACATCTCCGACCCTTACCGTGCCCCTGGGATACTTTTTAAAAACGCCAGAAGCTGTTGGAGCGGACTTCTTACCGGACCTGGCCGGGGAACCCCTTGGGATTTACCCGGAGGAGCTGGCCCAAGTGGCTGGGGAGAGGGAAGTCTGGGCCTCTCGACGCTACTGCCCCCGCAACCCGACTCCGGATATGCGGATGAAAATGGATGGATGGATGGACAAATAACAGATTTACACGTAAGTAGTTTAAATCGAGTGCTGTGCTGTTTGAATGTATAAACTGAACGCCAAGAGAAATCACTAGTTTGATTTTTTTCCATGAATAAAATAAATATGTCAGGCAGGAGCGTCTCAGGATCTGTCTGAGATCTGTCTCGGTGAGACAGATAATAGCAATCCAAAGTGATTTTTATGTGTGATCTGACAATTGATCAACCGTTGCTTAAAAATGAAATACAGCTTAGTCGGTTAATTGCTGTGATCATAAAACACGTAAAAGGCAGCACGCAGAACTCACGAGGCAACGTTTTATGTGATGTTTACTTGTTGCTATGAGTAATAAGACAGAAAAAGCCCCGCCAAAATAAGTTTAGGAAGCCCACTAAGAATCGTAACAAAAGCATTTAAAATAAATACCATACACAGTTGAGGAAACGTTGGTTTAAGTACCTGATATGAAGCGGTCGCTGCATAAGCCAAAACCTTTACTCTCGGGATCCCACAGCTTCATTTTAGCCCGGTCACTAGCGCGTTTTATTACAATGATCCAACGTTTGCGGCGCTCCGGATCTTGGGGAATCCTGTAGACGGCTCATTCCTTATGTCGTCCGTGTCTGTTCTGCATCCTGGGGCACAACAGGAATCTACCATATTTCCCGTTTGATTGAGTTTTCTGACAATAACAAATAGTCCAGCTGCAGGCTTCTGCCTGCCAATATGGCGCCGTTTCGATATGAACTGTTGCATGCCGGGAGCAGTGACGTCAACTCCCGGAGCTCTATATAAATAAACTGAATTGAATTGAGCATTTATGCACTTGAGATTTTGGCTTGGGACGGGGAAGGCTGTTGTTGGTTTTGCGTCCAGGAGAGAGCAGAGCACGTCACGGCTAGTAGAAGCTAACCGTCAGCGTTAGCGACTCCACGACATGGCAGAACTCCTTCAGGCTTGTGTTATTTGTGTAAAACACCAGCGCTGCAAAGTAAAAAGGGTCAGTGGTAGAGTCGAGTTGCTGTTGGCCAGTCAGAAGTGAGATGTCCAAACAGCAGATAATAAAACTCCACATCCAGCTGTTTTCTGTCCCAACTCCTCTGGCCAACTCCTGAAACTGGAGCGCCAGAGCTTCTTTCCCTCAGAGGTCGACTTGCAAGGCATTTATTTGTACAAGAGACCACTGAAAATATATTGAAAAAACAAAGAGTAAACTTGGTCTTTAAAGCTGTTGTGTTGTTTGGATTTTATCCTTTACAGGAGCCATTAACCCTAAAAAAAACCCTAATAAAAGGTATAAAAACGTAACTATGTATTGTTCAAAGTTGATACAACAGCTGTAAAACAATTAGTTTTATTTTACTATGCAATAATATCACAATGCAGTGTTTCCCCTAGGAATTTTTCCAGCTGTGGCGGTGGGGCCGACCGGGGGGTTGGGGGGGGGGGGGGGGGGGGGTCTTGGGGGGGCTTGGGGAGAAATTATGACACGTCTCTAAATAACAACCCATAGAAGCACTGATTTGATCTCATTTCAGAGAAAAATAGAACAGGTCAGATGCACCTAATAAATAAAATTACTAACAAACTCAGGAATCTTTCTTTGCTTCACTGTTCTGGTGCTGAAAATATCACTAATGTGGATCAAAGGAGATAAACAGATGAATGCACCTCTTATTTATTATTTGGAGACTACATTTACTGCAGCTGGCAGAGGCAGAGATTGTTTCTATTGATACACGGAGTTTACAGAATCATTTTAAATGTTAATAGGTGAAGACTGCAGGAGGGAGCGGTAAAATACAGGGGGTCCCCAACAAAAACAAGAAACTACGAGTCTGATGAAACCCGCTGGTTTTCATCAGGCAGTCACGGGGCAGCTCCAGCGACCCAGTGGCTGTGCTGGGTCAATGTTATCCAGCTCAGTCCGGCTCGGCCGTGAACGAGCCGAGGCGACGTCGTGCTCTGCTCAAGAAGAGGTGGTATTTTCCCGCTTCAGAAGAAGCGTCCGTGTTTTTACGCTTTCTCCGAGACATGTCACGTTGCTAAGTTGCTAGCGCGCGGAGCTAACACGTCAATAGTGCAGCGTAGCCTGCTGGAGGTTTTAAGGGTTCAGAGTAAAACACCCGACCTCTCAGGCTGCTCACACATCCATCTTCAGTTGTCGCTGTTGCGCTCACGCCGTAATACAGTATTAGATGCGGTTAAAGTCAGACACGAAAAAATAAATTTTACATGAATAAGTGATGCTTAGCCTGGTGGGGGGAGGAAACCTGGCAAGATCGTCAACACTCGTTTATCTTAATGCTATTGAAACACGTAAACCATAAAGCATTATATCCACTGCTGCCTTTCTAATTTTAAACTCAGTAACTTATGCTGTAACTTCACCTTGCCCTGCCTGCTCCTCCTTGCTGCCGCCGGCTGTGATCACAAGTGACAACATAGTAGTTCCTGCTGCTTCTTCGGGAAACAGCGCAAAAAAAATAAAAAATAAAACTTGGGATCTTGTAGGCGTGGCGGTGGGATTTCAGCCGTGGAGGCCCGCCACAGCTACGCCTATGTAAGGGAAACCCTGATGCAACAGTAAAAATAAATAAAATTGGCCCTCCCCACTTATAGCTCCTCCACTAGAAGGCAGTAGACATAGTACCATATATGGCAGGTTTGTGATGAAGGGACTAATCCTGATGGACCATCTCGGTGCTTAAGGCCAAAAGCAGTTTCATGTACATTCTCACACCCAAAGCGTCGAAAAATGATGCGGTGTGACTAAGCGTTTATTTCCGACGCGTAGGGAGCCCCTGAGCGTCGGGACGCGACGTGCTGTGCCAGAGCGTCGGCATCCGAAGCCCGCGGTAAAATGGAGATTTCACCAAATTGTGACCTTTACCCACTTGCTCTTTAACCTTCCCCCCACCCCCATCCTAAGTACAGTATAGTAACACACTTATTAAGCACGGCTTATTTTAAATAGGTGATATTACTTAAAAATACAGAACTGTTGCATAATTATTAGCAAAAATATACAGTTTGTTTTGTGGTTTATTTATGAAAAAGACAGTGTTTGCCATGACTCCGTGAATGACGGTAAACAATGGGAGAAATTTCTTGTGTACCGTATAATAACAACTTTCTACAGGCCATTTACAAGCTAACTGTCAGGTAAACAAGCAGTAATGTAACAACTCCCAGAGGTAGCGTGTCTCTTCAGGTGAACATCCTGTGACGTAGTAATCGGTCTGCACATTTCCCCAAAGTAGCACGTATCGACGAGTAGCACAGATGGTCGGAACACCGGTAAGAAATGGCAAAAATGAACACACACTCATGTGTGACACACACACACACACACACACCGGGCCTGCAATCGCTATAAAAGCAGGGAGGGTGGCGCGCGCAAAACGCCTGGGACAATGGTTACATCAACGAGATGGACCAGTAAATATCAATTAGGACAAATTTGTAAAAGAGGAGAGAAGAAAAACAAACATGAAAGGTGAGGACACGAGTGAAAACAGGACACCCTGGGAGCGAGCATCTGTTTTAACCCTCTGGAGGCAGGCGTTGCAGATTTACAAGATTAAAACCCACCTACCTGGTTACTCCACGTGTGTATTTCATGAGCATTTTTTAACTCAGAAGTACCCCTGAAGGACTAAGTTGTTTGTCCTTTTATCAAAGCTTATTTTGAGCCTGAGAGGGTTTATATTTAAAGGGGCATTATGGAAGTGTGACAGCCAAAACATGTATAGAAATAATAAATGTCTTCTTCATACATTCTCCTGCAATGCCCTGGTCCTGTAGAATGAGCCCTGGCATTTTTACTGTGATTGCCTGTTTTTCTGTAAAATCACAGAAAAAGAGAGATGCTCGGGTCGAGCAGGCTGCTTCATGCGCGTTCACGCTCAGGCATCGCCCGTAGCATTTGCTATCCGTAGCTTTAGCAGCAGAGAGAGAGGCAGTGCCACTTTGTCGCTGTTCCTAACGCCTAGTGACAAAGCTAGCTACATTTCTGAGGACCCTTAGCTACTTTCTGTAGAACGTTCTTCTAGATATTTCCTGCTAATTAGCAACAAAATAGCCATTTTCACTCCGAACCGTTCTTTGAACGTTGTTTCAGCTGTCATCAAGGATATAAACGTTACAGATACAAAGGATGTAACTGGTGCTTTAGCTCACCTAGTAAGATGTCTGACACTCATGCAGAAGACCTGGGTTCAATTCTGGGTTTGAGCATGGTTAGTTATTTGAAGTTTCTTTTTTACATTAATGATAATTTTTTACAGTAATAAGATGCCCACATTTTTATTTGAGACTCGCCGAACGGCATTGAATTCACAGATAAAAAAGATGTGGGTTCAATTTTCATTTTGGAACAATTTTTCCAGCAAGGGAAGGGAATGATCTGAGCATGCAGGAGGACTGACCCATCATAAACCTTTGTCGGCTGTGCTGAAGAGAAAGGTACAGAACCAAATTATTTAATTAATTAGCGTGTTCTCCTGTCCTCTGTCCTCCGGGTCACACACACGCACACACACACACACACACACACACACACACACACACACACACACACACACACACACACACACACACACACACACACACACACACACGGGACTGTCTCAGCTGTTATTTTCATTAAGGAGTGTGCACGTACAGCGTGCACGCCTCGTGCACGAGCCTACTATGAAAGCTGCTGTTATGCTTTTGGCCTGAGGGGGCAATCGCGTGCATAAAAATTCAAAAGTCCCAAAGTCCCTTTAATCAACAATCGGACCTCATTCATATTTTATATAGCAATAATTTCATTTTTCTTAACTGTATTTCTATTCATCAAAAACGTAAATGAAGACATCAATGGTCGGGTTATTCATAATAACAACTGCACTAGAAATGAAGTTTAAAATATCGTCCTCAGATACCCTAAAAACCCAAGGTGGTCTTGTTAATATTTAGTAGGCCGAATGGATATCTATGCCAGATATCTATAATTCTATTGATCCTAGAATAAATGAACATTCCAGATATCCATGAGAACATTCTTACTTAGAGAACATTTCAGATATCTGACATGTTTAGTCTAGATAGTAAGAATCTTTTGGTTATAAAAATATCTATAAAAAAGTTATAGATATTATAGAACGTGACTGCGTTTTAGATTATAAAAGTAACGTTACACTTTCTTTGCTAGGTAACTAATTACTTTTACAACGTGGTAACTGAGTTACAAACTCAATTACCTTTTGGAAAAAGTAATTTGTAACTATAACTAATTACTATTTTAACGTAAGATGTCCATCACTGTTTATTATAACCAGAAATTGTATCAAAATACAAGAATTCATGTTTTTCCTCTAAGCAATGTTCTTGTACCGTGTTCCTGTGGACGTCTTTCCCTTTCTCTACTGAGTTGTTAGAACTCAGCAGTGAATCATCTTGTTAATAAACACTTTTGCACTTCAGATCTAAACACCTACCAGTCTGATGGCCGTTTCCTCTGAAAAAATAATCCTCCTACTCACAGAAAGTGGTGCTTTCCATGTTTACAGTTGATTTTGAGTCTAAATAAAGAGGACCACATCTAACCCAGTCTGTGCCAATGCAGCCACCTATCAGGTTAAACTTGACATAAAGCAGATTGTCCTGATTATCATATCCCAGGACATCACAATGGACTCTGGCACACATTGCATGCAGGAACACACTATTCCAGGAGAAACCAAGCACCTTTTAGCCATTGACACACACACACACACACACACACACACACACACACACACACACACACACACACACACACACACACACACACACACACACACATATATATATATATATGTATATGTCAGACATGACATGCAGTTAAAACTAGGGATGCTGAATATTGGCTTTTTTTTACCAGTATTCCAGACTGCGTACACTGAATTTCTGATACAGATATATGAGGAGTCCTCCGAGAAAAAAAAAAGATTAAGGTGTCTAAAATCATACATCTCCTACCATTAATGCTTAAAGTGGGACTGCATACCATCAGAAAACTTAACTCCACCTCTAGTAAAGATTTGAAAAATGCTATGAAAGTGGGCATAGCCAGGAGGCACGGAGTGGCATGGCCACGGGTGGGGAATTTCCATCCTGGGAGGGAGTCGGAGGAGACTGTACCGATGATGTGAAAATGTACCAGCCCCAAACAATCACAAATTTAAAATGCAGTAGCCACAGTTTAACCCACAGGGGGCAGCACTAAGACAAATTTAGACCTAGATTCTAGTTTACACAAACATGTCAAAAAATGCACAGAAACTGAAAGATTGCATTTATAAGGACACCATTATACAGTTTATGAGCAAAAAAAAAGGTTATTTGGGGGTTTAGTTACTCTTTAAGCTTTAGACATTAAATGTGCAAAATTGCAGCTACTTCAATTTAAGTTCACAATAGAAGCAAATGCCATGTTTAATTTGTCTCCAACAGCAGCTGAATGGCATCCTCCCAGAGATGATCCTGACTAATGCTCCATGATGCCTTTAGGCCTAAGATCTTTATTAAGTTCATGATGGGAAAAGGTTTGATTTACAAATTAATGAATAGTACAAGTTAATTAATGATAAAAAGGTTCAAATGTTTAAATTTTTGAAAACAGATCAAAGTGAGATATCATTGTTACAAACAATCTTTGTTACATTGTCTGTGCGAAACGCAACAGAGTCAGCGCGCTTAACTTACACCACTCATTGTTGTAGCTTCCATTTCTTCCGCTCCGGGTGTGTTTACATTTAGAAACGACAGAATTTATGGATCCTGAACAAGCTGATTTTTCTTTTTATGTCCGTGTCTTTGAGAACATTTGTCTGGGGAATCTTTAGACGTGTGTTGGAGTTACTTAGTTGATAAAATGTCAGCAGCGTGAGCGTACATGTGCTAAGCTAGGCTAATTACTAAGCAAGGCTAATTGCCGAGTGCTACACTAAGATATTGTCAGATATCTGTAATGGTCATTAATGTATTTTTGTTTTGTTTCTGTATATTGCCGTTACGGTGATAAAACATTTATAAAGATCTTCGATGAAAAAAGGCGAGCCTTGGCTGAAGATTCTTGTGTTCGTTTTAGTCGTTTGCTAGCTGGATAGCTACACGCAGCTACATGCTGTAAGAATAGCAGGTCCTCTATACAGGGCACATTTTAAATTTTTCACAAGTTGTGCTAAATAAAACTAAAATATCTCAAAAACTGAACCTCAGATCTGTCATTTTGTGACTTTCTGAGTTTGATGTATGTTATGTAAAATTTGGGTCGTTAAAAAAGTAAAAACAGATACCGATAATTTCCAATTTTACATTTAAGGCCAATCTTAGCCAGTAATATTGGTAGACCGATAATATCGAACATCCCTAATTAAAACATATAAATCCAATAAAAAGGAATTTGATTCAGATGCTTAAACCTCAGATTAACTTAACACAACTTCTGAAAGGAAGTTTCAGTATCATAAATAGAATGCTAACGGTAGCAGCTAACAGTTTTTTTGTCGCTAAGTCTGCAGGCTGATGCAGTCTGAATGATGCAACTCCATAAATAGTTAAAAATAAAGAACGCAGAGAGTGATTCAGCTGACGTCTACATGCTCTGTCCTCTCTGCTGCACGGCGCCCTCAGCTCACAAATTGTTTCATGGTTACACACCAAAAAGGTGACCATCAGCAGAGACAGCTCGCTATGTCAGCAGGACGTCCTCTTTAACCTTTCATGGCTGCAACACAAAAGGGAGGTGTTTTCTTTTTCCACCAAATCAGACACTCACAGAGACCACTTGTATGTATAATTAATGTAACACTGATAACCCCCTCCATCTGGCAAAAAGGGTTCTGCTTTTATATGAATTTGGTGCATTTAGTGAGCTGAAACATTCTTTTCTGATCAAGCTGCCTGCCCGCATGTTTCTCACTGAGCTGAGACCTTTTAGTGACTATTGAGCAGATTTCAATTCCAGGGAATTTGGAAAATTTTCAGTTGGCATCACACTGGATTTGTACTTATGACATTTCTACCAGATGAAACCTTCATGCAAATGTTGGTAAAATTGTCTTCTTGTTGCAGATTAATCACACACATGTAGCCAAGTTTTTTTTAAAGCAAATCTGCTACACATCTAAAAAAGAAACTTGAGTCCACACCTCCTTGTTTTGACCCGAATGATCCAGATCACTGTAACGCACATTCATAGGCATGCCACACCGTTAGATAGCAGTAGTCCCTTAAATTGGTGGCGTCTTTGCCAAAAAACGTTCCTTGGAGGTGGAGTATCTAGGGGGTGACAAATAACCATCGTTAACTCCATTCTTTGCAAGTTTTAACTTGTAAAAACCCCTGAGTGTAAATACAGGTCACACATGTGATGTCAGGGCACTTTTTTTGTGGATAACGACGTTGCAAAATCTAAATCCCCCTTTTTTAAGTCCATAAGCAAATGCTGACAACTTAGTTTTCGTAAATTTCCATGTTGGACAGAGGTAAGAGTGTTTTTTGTTGCCATGCCTTAATTTTAGTGAAGATGACAGGCCAAACCGTAGGAAAACATTTTTGTTTTGTGGGGTACCCAACTGCGCTTGTTTTAGGCTTTATCCTAACTTTTCTTTCAATTCTGTGACAATCAGGTTAAAACTTTTGTCTTCAATTAGTTCTTGGTTTAGGTCTTGGTAGGAATGCACCGATGCTGCACCAGCAGTGGGCGTCGGGCCGATGTGCATGTAGTCTTATCCGTAAAAGTTCTCTGATGCCACAGGACCAGTTTCCAGTGAGATGGGAGCATCTTTCCCTCCAACGGATGGTATTAGTTTGTGCACGAACGCTTTAACTCAGTAGGCAATGGTAATTAACCATAAAATTGGCTCAGGCGCAGTGGCTGAGGGGTTAGGAGTTTGCCCTGTAATCAGTGGTTTGCTGTTTCAAACCCAGGCACTGTCCATATCAGTCTCTCTGTCCTTGGGCAAAGCACTTCACCCTCCTTGCCTGCTTATGGTGGTCAGAGGGGTCAGTGGTGTCTGTACAGCAGCCTCGCCTCCACCAGTGTGCCGAGGGCAGCTGTGGCTCATCACCACCATTGTGCTAAAGTGTGTGAATGGGTGAATGGATGACTGTAGTGCATTGCAACACATTCTCACTCCCAGCAAGACGAAAACAAACGCTTGGTCAGCCACCCTCCGCGTCACACCCCAGAATTTATCTTAAAAATATACTTATAAGAGAAAAAGCATTTACCGGCATACTGTGGTGGTCTGAACAGGCCACTTTAAGCTTTCAGCAGAGGTAGCACAGGAGGAAATCATTAAGTCTTTAGAGGCATCCACAGAAGAAGAGTTACTGAGCAAATTATGTAAAGCTAAATTAGAACTTCTTGGAATTATTGACAAAAAGACAAAATTTTTAGCGCAAAGACTACGAATAGAAAACTTTGAACATAGTAATAAATCAAATAAATTTTTAGCTAGCCAATTAAAAATTAATAAAGAGAAAACTACCATATCTGCTGTTAAAGACTCAACCAGGAATATAGTATATGACCCTGAAAGAATAAACAACACTTTCAGAGACTTTTACCAAACTTTGTACTCACCACAGATAAACCCATCAGATAATGAGATCAATGAGTTCCTTGACAGGATAACACTTCCTAAATTATCAGACAGCCAAGTTACAGTCCTGGACTCTCCACTAACATCAGCGGAGCTCCAGGAAGCCCTTAAATCCATGACTAATAGGAAAGCTCCAGGTCCAGATGGGTTTCCAGCAGAGTTCTACAAATAATTCTGGATCATTCTGGCTCCAACATTTTTCAGAATGGTGAGGGAAATCGAAGAGAGCGGCAGATTACAGCCAAACATGAACTCAGCCAATATTAGTCTCTTGTTAAAACCAGGCAAAGACCCGGCATTTCCTACCAGCTATCGCCCAATTTCTCTTATTAATGTTGATCTCAAAATAATTTGTAAAGCCCTGGCAAAAAGATTAGAGAAGGTAACCCCCTTCATAATACACCCTGACCAAACTGGTTTCATTAAAGGTAGACAGTCATCCACAAACTCACGTAGATTACTTAATTTGATAGATTTCTCTTACAGTAGAAACATAGAAACTAGTATATTATCTCTAGATGCAGAAAAGGCTTTTTATAGAGTTAACTGGAAGTTCTTATTTGTAACTTTACATAAATTTGGTTTTGGGAGCTTCTTCCTAAACTGGCTACAAACATTATACAGTTCACCAACAGCACGTGTCAGGACGAACGACCAAATATCAGCTAGCTTCTGTCTTCAGAGGGGGACCAGGCAGGGATGCCCACTCTCCCCCTCACTGTTTGCTATCTTTATTGAACCACTAGCAGCAGCAATTAGGCAAACAACAGATATTAAAGGGATAGAGTGTAAGAAAATGGAACATAAGATCAGTCTTTATGCAGATGATGTTTTACTCTTTCTCCAGAATTCTCAATCATCTCTCTCATTCAGTAGAACTCATAAACTTTTTTTCAAGAGTTTCTGATTGCTCAATAAACTGGTTAAAATCCACAGTTCTACCAATTAATTTCTCTTTTGTCAATTTGCTTAATACACAATTGGAGTCAGGGAATATCACATACCTGGGAATTAATGTCTCTCCCAAGTTAGAAGATCTAACCAAACTAAACTACATCCCACTTTTAAGGAAAGTGGAAGATGATCTTGCAAGATGGAAATCCTTACCGATATCACTCATGGGGAGAGTTGCTACAATTAAAATGATGGTCTTACCCAGAATAAATTACTTATTCTCGATGATCCCAAACAAACCACCAGCTGACTGGTTTAGATCTCTGGACTCCTCAATTACCAAATTCCTTTGGCAGGATAAACCTCCACGAATTAGCTTAAAAACGCTTCAGAAGACCAAAGACAGAGGAGGACTGGATTTACCCAACTTTTATTATTATTTCTTAGCCAACAGGCTGAAATATATACCAAGATGGTTGCAAGATAGCCCATGAGATGAGTCCTGGTTAGATATAGAACAGACACTTTGCAATACGATAGAGCTTTCAGACTTACCATTTATTAGCTCAAGCATAAGAAAACATGAAAGCTTTAAAAGTATTAGTATCAGCACCTCTCTGACAGCATGGTGGGAGTATCTTAAAATGACCGAGTCTTCACTAGTACCATGCAGACGCACACCTATCTGGAATAATCCTGACATTTTGCAAAATAACTAAATGATGAACCTTCCAGACTGGAAAAATAAAGGGATCCTATACCTGGAACACATATATGAAGGATTGGACTTCATCCCATTTAATAGAATAGTCTCCCAATTTGGAATGGATAAGAATAGCTTTTTAGAATACCACCAAATTAAATCTGTAGTCAAACAAAAATTTAAGCTCAATAAAATAGAATTACAAACACCACCAAGGGTATTTCACTTCTATAATCTCAAACCCCCCAAACTACTGTCTAAAGTATGTAAGACACTGTCCAAAATAGACGCTAGAATTGCAATCCCTATTGAAAAATGGGAGGTGGATCAATCAGTCAGCTTTGACCAGGACTTCTGGTCCCAAACTTGTTTAAAAACTTTTAAAATGATCAGACACCCCAATTTACAATTAATTCAGTACAAAATTCTACACAGAGTACACTATACAGGTCATCAGATGTTCAAGATGGGGTTTGTGTCATCTGACACCTGTACACACTGCACAAACAACATTCCTGACAATTACATTCATGCACTGTGGTCCTGTCCACCTGTCCAGGAATTTTGGGGTAGAGCATTTGAAGATCTGTAAAATGTCTGAAATGTCATATCCCAACTTCCCCCTCTCTTTGTTTACTGGGAAACCTGGACGATGTCCCGATTGAAACATCTGTGGTTCATGTGGTTCTGACTGCCATATGCATCGCTAAGAAAACTATCCTATGCAACACCTGGTGTGGAGTGTGGTGCCTTGGTCTGCATGAGTGTTCGTGGCTCCTGGATCAGGGGGTTTAAGATTTTTGGCGTCTGCCTGATCAATCCCGGTGGCTGTCTGGTGGGGTCTGGGTCCCTGGGCTCTGCTGGGTCCCCGGCGGGGGTGGTCGCCCCTGAGTCCCAGGTCGCTGGGTCCCGGGCTCGGCCGGCTAGGGGGTGGGAGGCTGTGGGCGGGCCTGTGGGCTTGCCGCTGATATCTCCTGGGACTCAGCCGGCTGCTGGTTGTGGTTCCCCCGGGGCGATCCTCTGTGCCTCTCGAGGGGGGCGGGGGCCTTTCTGGTTGCAGTCTCCTTGGGGTTCCTGTGTTCTGGGGCAGCACCTGGATCTCTGGGACTTGGAGCTCCCTAAGTCTCCTACACATCTTTGGGGGGCAGATCTGTGGCCCCTCACACTCTCTATTGGACATTTTTATAGAGAAACCTTACATAAACAAGCGTGTGTACACACACAGGTGCTCACATGGTGCTCTCAAAAGTATGGGCTTGGGCACTTTCAACGCATGTCTTAAGGCTGTCGTTGCCACTAAATGCACTGTGATTTATTATCGTGTGATTGTTCAGTTAAACAATGTTGATTTTATATTTCATCATCAGGCTGACGCAGAGATAGCTTGCACCTGATGTATTGTTGTGTCCCATTTTTTTCTATTCTTTCTCTTTCTGCAGGTCTAGAAGCAGACTCTTGTTCCTTATTGTTTATTTTTGTGGACGCCCCCCCCCCCCCCCCCCCCCCCCACACACACACACTTTTTGTCTTTTCCTTTCTCTTTCACCTCTGTCTCTGTGTCTGGTCGGAATTGCAAAGCATTCAAAAACAATAACAATAAAGTTTTAAGTATCAGGAAAAGCAGACGCTTTGATGCTCCACCTGAGAGTAAATCTGTAAGGCTTGTCACCAGCATTCAGACATCAATTATTTTTGCTTCACAGCCAGACAGGACATGGGAGGGGGTGTAGCACAGGAGGAGCTTCGTCAGCGGTGTGGAAGTGTTTCCAGGTGATCAAATTTTACTAAGTTAAGGTGAATGGCTCCTTGTGTTCATGCAGGATTTCAGTCGCTCAGTTTTTTGTACAGTTCATCAATGTCGCTGATGAGTACAAGCTGTCTGTTTTCATCTGCTAATCCAGGTCCGGTAGCAGCGCCACCTCGCTGTTTCCAAACCAGCCAAATTAAAGCCATTGTGCATTTATATTTTAGTAATTTTTCTTAATTAATATATATATTTGCTTTCTTCTTGCGTCTCCGTCAGTGGTGTTGCAGATATGTCAAGTCACGTTTTAAGCATGCGGATAATTCACGAGTAATACACACCAGCACCCAGCCACGCAAACATCAAAATCAACACATTTGCACACCAGAAGTGGTTAAAACTGTCAATGGGTGACCAAGCGTTTGTTTCCGACACGTCGGGAGGCGCCGCGCGCTGCCAGAGCGTCGGTTTTCGAAGCCCGCAAGAAAACGCACCATTCACCAACATTTAACCTCTAACCTCTTGCTATTTAACCTTCCGCTCACCCCCATCTTAACTTTAACCGTAACAGTCTCTCATTCTAAACTTCTCGTTAACCGTGTTTGAGACGGACAATATAACTAGAAACAAAATTTGATGAAACCTCCGTTTTACCATGGGCATAGCGCGTGGCCTCCGACGTGTCGGAAACAAATGGTTGGCCACCCATTGTCAGTTTTAGCTGCTTCGGGTGAGATGTGTTGTCAAAATCTAGAGGAGAGAAAGAATAATGTTTTCTAGGGAGTTTTCCTCTCCACTGTTGCTGCGTGCTTGCTTAGTATGAGGATTGCTGTAAAGACTGACACTAGTCAGTGACTCGATGCAATCTGTTGGGTTCCTTATGTAAGAAATGTTTTACTGATTGGCTTAATGAACTGACCTGTATTGGAATGTTTACTGTGTGAAGTGCCTTGAGACGACTCTTGTCGTGATTTGATGCTATATAGATAAACTGAATTGAATTCTACCTGGAATTTCAGTCAGAACTTAAAGCGGTAGTTGACTGAAAATTAGTTTTAATTATTTCTGATTATAATCAGTTACTACGAGTTTTCAATGCCGGCTGAACATGAAAATAATCTCCTACACCCATCTCAGGATTTGAAAAGCCTGACAGGGATGCACCCATGTACCATGACATATTTTACGCCAACTAACTTCCTTGAAAAATTTTTCAGCTGCTTGAAAGCTCATTTGCTGAAAATTGTTAATTGCTCTTTAATGCCAGGTAGTTTTCCTAAATCATTGAAACTGCTGCTGACAAACCTCCTCTAATGAAAACAAATTCGGATCTCTTAGTGATGAATAACTACAGACCTACCTCTAATCTCCCCTTCATCGGGAAAATTATTGAAAAAGCTGTAAAAATCCAGCTGAACAACTTTTTAAAGACAAACAACTTGCTTTTCAGGTCAACAGAAGAATGAAGAAAGGACTCTTTTCTTTTAATTAATCAAAGAACTCTATTTTTAATAAAGCTAATCAAACAAAGTGTTAGTCAATAAATAAGATTTGACCAATCTGTGAAATCAAAATATTAATTACTTTATTATAATCCTATAGAATATAAAAGTAATATGACTTTAAATGTTTCCACTAGGACTGATCTCACGTAGCGTTAAGACATGACACATTACTTTCACTGATCCAATCAGAATCTGCCAGATCTGACGGAGGCGTGGTTTTAGTGGTGTTTGGTAAATCTGTCATCTTTTCATTCGACCACAAACCAAAACATCCGAAGTATAAAACTATGCCCACGCCATCTTTAACGCCAGTTCAAAGCGTTCTAGAGAAGTGTCGGAGTGGCCAATCCGTAACTTTCCTCTTCAGCCGAAAGAACCAACGACAAGCTGGATAAAATCTGTTGCTGTTCCACCTGCTGCAACGGTTCCTTTCAGAATAAAAGCTGAACCATCACGAACCAGGTTTGGGTCTCGCTAGACGCCAAAAATATCATCGTGACCCGGGAGTATCTCACAGACTGGTCTGGTCGGCAACCGCTGCTTTTCCTACCGGCTTCGGTTCCAGAAAAGGTCAAGCTGGACCTCGACATTCCTGATCTAACGGGGACTTCCGCTAAGGGTATGTAGGCCGGTGAAATGGCGTCGAATGTGTTTATGAATCTCCTAACTAAAGCTTAGCGCGAAGACATCACCTTCGTTTCCCATCAGAACTAATCGCTTCTTCAGATTTGCTGGTTCTTAGCAACATTCCACACTACACCATTCTCCGTCTCATCCACCTTAGTTACACCATACGTTTAGTGTTTAAAGTCAGTCTAGTTTAATTTGTTTAGTCATAAATGTTCAAACTTTTAAACTTGACTCTCTCTTCTGTTGTCTCTGAGTGAATACGAAGCTGTTATCTAATCCCTGCAATAAAAAGTTCCAATCTTCTGGTTAAACAGTAACTACAGATCCATAAGGTTGATTTCATATTTCCTATGGAATCCTACAGCTTATGGTTGATTAAATAACATGTAATTTAAGTCATTACACCCCCAAGGCTCAATTCTTGGACCACTGCTCTTCAGTCTCTACATGCTCCCCCTGGGTCAGGTCATAAACAATAACAACATTACCTATCATAGCTATGTAGATGACACTCAGATCTACCTAGCTCTATCACCAAGTGACTGTGGTCCCCTAGACTCACTCTGTCAGTGTTTGGAGCAAGTTAATGACTGGATGCAGTCAAACTTCCTCCCGTTAAATGAAGACAAGACTGAAGTTTCTTGCCTTTAGAAATAACAAGGATAGGATGGAGGTTATAGCTCAGCTCGGCTCCAGAGGCATAAAGACAAAGATACAGGTTAGAAATGTTGGTGCCATAATTGATTCAGATCTGAGATTTACTGGTCACATTAAGGCTGTAACTAGACCAGCATTTTATCATCTTCATCAAATAGCACGACTCAGGGGTCTCATGTCCAGACAAGACCTAGAAAAACTCATTCATGTGTTCATCTCCAGCAGGCTGGACTACGGTCTTTTGACTGACCTTCCTAAAAACAGCTGTGCAGCTCATTCAGAATGCTGCTGCTAGAGCCTTAAACAAGAAACCAAAAGAACTGAACACATCACTCCTGTTCTTACATCTCTACACTGGTACCAGTAAACTACATAACTGATTTCAAAGTACTTCTGCTAGTTCATAAATCACTCAATGGCGTTGGCCCAGCATACATGCCGGATCTCCTTTGGGTTTATACGTCCACCAGGGCTCTGAGATCCTTAGGAAACAATCAGCTGGTAGAACCCCGGGTCAGAACCAAACAGGATGAAGCTTCTTTTAGCTACTATGCTGCACACTTCCTTATGACCTCAAATATGGCCTAAAAGTAACTTTTAAATAAAAATAAAAATCCTCATGTATTCATCAGTCTTTGAACTGCTGTTTTTGTACAGCATGTTCTGCACTGTGAAGCTCACCCCTTTAACTTTGTCTTTTTTATATTTTTAAATCAAAATTTAATTTGTGTGTATTTTAATTGTGCAGTCAGGTTGATTTAAATGTCCTTGCTATTCTTGCTAATTGGAAAGCCCATTTGCTATATAAATAAATCTGCCTTGCTTTACCTAGTATGAATAAATGCCTTGTGAGCTGCTTTCTGTGGGGAGAAAAAGCTCTGGTGCTCCTGTTTCAGGAAGTAGAATTTAGCCAAAGAAGTGGGGGGCAGAAAATGACAGAATCTGGAGACTTACTCATGTATTTGTACATCTCGCCTCTGATTAGCTAACAGCAACCAGACACTTTCACTGCCTTCGTTTTCTCTGCTACCTTGATGTTTTATCTCCACAGATAACTCAAGCCTGAAAGAGTTCTCTCATGTTATAGAGTTGCTAATGCTAATGGTTAGCTTCAACTGGCTCTGCGCTCTGCTCTCTCCTGGCTGCAAAAATCAACACAGCCAATGTTATTCATCGTTTCAGTTTTACTGTTAGTTTTTGTCCGTGAAGCACATTGTGATCTGTGAAAAGTGTTGTATGAATGAACTACTTCTTCTGCTTTCTCGGTCAGGAGCCAAGATGGGTGAGCCCATGAACGCTAACTTACAGCGAGTTTCCCCCCACATATGTTGTTTTGGAATAGATGGAGAAGGCTTTTTTCACATTCAGCCTGCATGTCAAACCAATCTTTTTTCATGTGACCAGTCTTATTTCCAATTATTATACATTTATTTAAACTTCTGTAGACACATTGTTACAGATAAAAATACCCTTCCATAACAGTGAGTATTGGCAAAACTAGTCAAATATGTTGCAAGTCTACACTAAGAATGGTTCAATGTCAGTAAAATGTGAATGTTAATGCAAATAAACATTTTATAAGTCACTTTTTAAGTTATGATGACATTTATTAGCACTGGTATTGGTACCTGGGATGTACTCAAATGTAAGTACTTGTAGTACTTGTAGTCAGTGCATCCCTAGTTCTTAGGTCAATATTCTAATGAATTCATTGAATTCAGGGGTGACCACAACAAATGTGCCACAGTTTTGAGAAGAAAATTAACTCAAATTAAAATAAACATTTTTTTTTCTAAATTCAAGCCCAACAAGGCCCTTAATTAACATCACCCCAAAAATATGTGAAATCTCCTTTGTAAAACATGCCAGTCACTGAGGCACCGCCTAAAGATCAAAGCACGTCTTCAAAAGTTGGTCAAAATCTATGGAAGTCTAAATGGGACACAATTCAATAAATTTAAGGAGTCAATGTGTAGATTTTACCGTTAATCCCTGGAAATATACAGTACATCAAAATTGTAAAAAAATATATTGGTGGCTTTGTACCATAAAAATCGGGTCTAAAATACATTGGAAGCGGGTCTAGCTTCTTTGGGTGATACTGTATTAGATGCCATATTTCCTTCTGGCCGGCTCGGGGTCCTGCGCCTGTTGATGACGTACAATATACGGAAGTTAAATTAGCACATTCAACAACATTTAGGCAGTAAAAAACACAAATTCAATAACCAAACTGCTAAACTCTTTCCAAAAAATATGTGAAAGAATAGAACCGAAAAAGAAATGCTATATATTTTGACTGAGCTGTTTTGCCGTAGAATGACCACGTCATCGGCAGGCGCAGGACCCCAAATAGATCCGGAAAGTACAGCGCCAGAAAACTACAATCAACATTGCATTTTCTCAATGACCATAAAAGTCTGAATAGTCGCACCAAGGTCACATGCTTTCTTCCCCACAGGTAACATTTACCGTAATGTGTTTTTAAACTAGCGCCAGTCACGGTGATATGGTGTAAAACTACACTGAAATCAGAGGTGTGATCAAGTCACGGCTTTGAGAGTCACAAGTAAGTCACAAGTCTTTCCGGTCAAGTCTTGAGTCAAGTCTAAGTCGAAGACAATCAAGTCCAAGTTGAGTCCAAAGTCAATGATGTGGAAGTCCAAGTCAAGTCCAAGTCCTTTACTTTGAATTTTCAAGTCATAATCAAGTCATCTGTCCAACTTCAATTTAATGACGATGATAATAAATAAATTCCACAATTAAAGCTTCATTTATTTGCTCAAACAAGCAGGAACTGAAACTGATTATAAACAAAGAGCCGCTGCAGTTAGCCGAACAAGATCAAACCCAGAACGAAGGATGATTCGTGACTTTTGTCCATGTCGTGTCACTTTTGTGCTAAAATATCAAATATGCTCAAGTCATCATCAAGTCAACAGATGCAAGTCGATTCAAGTCGCAAGTCATTGGCGTTCAAGTCTGAGTCAAGTCGTAAGTCTTTATAGATTTTATCAAGTCAAGTCAGAAGTCATTAAAATAATGACTCGAGTCTGACTCGAGTCCAAGTCATGTGACTCAAGTCCACACCTCAGACTGAAATATATGTACTGTCCCCTAGTACCAGGAAACTAAACACTGCCACTTAAATAAATGTAATAAAATCAATAAATTAAGGTTTTAAATGCATCCCTTGACTCTGTTCAGTACTCTCACCATGCTTTTACCACAGAGATCCGGTGTTCTGACAAAACGTCCTACCCGTAGGATAATTTTACGGTGTTTTAGATGACACAATCCCTAACCCTAACCCAAAAAATCAAGTGTCAACGTCAATAAAAAGTACTAATACTTACTACTTACCTATTTTCCTGCAAATATGACAACGGAGTACCATTCCCTTTTTGCGTTGTGCGCATGCGCGCACATGCTCAGGAACAACGGGAAGGATGGTTTACGGGGTAGGAGTAATTCCCAGAACACCGGCTACGTTCAACCCCCACCACACTGTCCTGGTCCCAGCATGACCGTCTCTGACCACATCAGGAAGCAGCAAGGTGCTGGAAGACCACGTCACGGTGTTGATGTTGTAAGGGGTGTGTAGTGGATGCATGAGACCAGAGCTGCCACCACGCTCCATGTTCCATACCACAACATTAAATGCAATAAAAATGTAATGCATCCTCAAAATCCATCAGAGGTGTGTGCCGAATACGCTGAGGCCTAATTTAGACCTTTAAAGGTATTCCTCAGAAATGTTCTACTTGTTGTTCAGAGGCTATTTTGCATGAAAACAACTTACAAAAGAACCCTACAGATTCTATAAATATGAATTTAACCTTAAATACTCTTCTTTACATTTCCTACACTCCAGTCACACTTCAGGTGCTTCTCGATCACTACAGCAAGAGGCAAGGACTTGTGAATGGATGCTGGGAGTGCATGTGAAGATCTGTTGCAGCCATCTGCTCTGCACGCCTGTGAGCTCTGCTACTACGTGAAAACAAGCCCTCGCACAAAGTGGCGTGGTTAAACGAGTTGCAGTGGGTGGGCGTGTCAACAGGAAACAGAGCACAAGGTGGGGCACTAACCAGCAACAGTGATGGATGGGAAACGGGAAGAGAGAGGCTCGGACCGCAGGTGGAGAGATGCAGGGATGGGCTGAGGAGATGAGGGATAACTAAAAGACCAACTCACTTGCAGGACATCTGGTTAATACCATGTATAAAGTAACAGTCTCCTCCGTTGACGCAGTACGCCTTCTCCGAATCGTTGCAGCGCCTCGCGTGGCTTACACCTGGAGGTGGGGTTGTGGTGGTCACTGCGGTGAGGAATGAGTCACAGAAGACAGACTTCAAATCAAACACCTCGGGTGGACATAAAACTGGATTCTAAAACCGTCTGATGGGTCTGGAAATACGGCTGAGCTGCAGTTGTTCTGGTGTTCTGTTTGGAGGTTACGCTGGATCCCTGCAAGATAATGATGCCGATTTTTGACCCGATCTTCCCATCTCGACAATCTTTAGGACGCTCCCGATTATCACGCGTCAGATAATCCTAGCATGTGGTGTGTTAGATGCGCTCAGGTCTGCTAAGACCACTTTGATCATAACAGATATTCAACATGTTGGGTTGTAGCAGTCCCTTATCGAGTACAAACAAGCGTTCCTGCCTGTTGAAAGTGAGTTGATGAAAAAACTCACCCATATATATACACACTCACAGTTTGGTTCTTTGCATGACCCGTTGAGACTTTTTGGAGTTGTTTCTAAAAACCTCCGTTTACTATAATCTCATAAAAATCTAAGGTTTTGCAGACATTGCATGAGATAGTGTATTGTGAATTGCATCAGTGTTTCTAGGAATGTTGCACACGTTTTCACTCTGGTGCTTGACTCTCGCGTTGCATGGATGCAGAAATTAGCTCAAAACTTACATCAACTGACTCAGAACTGATCCCGTTGCATGCAACTGCAAGGCTTTGTGCTTTGTTACAAATTGAAGCTCAAATGCTTTTACTGCTATTTTAACACATTTCCTTTCTGACTGCTGCAGACCCTTTCCTCATCTGCATTCTCAATCTCTGGTTAAATATCTAGATGACTTATTAAAAACTACAATGAAGAGTTGCTTACAGATCTGCACGCTGATTATACTAGTGGCGTTTTCTTGTCCTAAGGAGTTTTCAGCCACACAGGTGTAGTTGCCGGAGTCTTCTACACGAACACGGCTGATCTGCACCTTTGAATTTTTTCTTGAGGGAAGGGTAAAGAAAGATGGAAAGGAGTTCAGGAAACAGTGAAAGTATCAGATGAATGTCTCCAGCGAAGGAAAATAATGAGACTGAATCACCAGCCACTTTATTAGGTACACCCTTTCAGTTGCTTGTTATATCTAATCAGCCAATCAGACGGCAGCAGCTCATCAAGACATCTAGATGACCTGCTGAAGTTCAAACTGAGCATCAGAATTAAGAAGAAAGGAGATTTAAGGGGCTTTGAACATCATGTGGTTGTTGGTTCTGTAGGCTGGTCTGAGTTTTGCAGAAGCT
>NC_091741.1:29706228-29723728 GCF_043380555.1 Nothobranchius furzeri | reverse complement strand
TGCGTAACTTCATAATCATTACCTTGTTCTTTGTTTTTACGCAGCCTAATAAAAAATGGTTGTTTACCGAAACATGTCAGCTTCAAGTTTTATGTGACCCTGATCCTCTTTTCAGCTGCCTTAAGTAGCTCTCAGTGGCCTTTAGACTATCATCATGCTATTTTATTTTTTATTTTTTGCCAAAATCACAAAGCCTGTGCCGTTTTCTAGAACAGTTTCTACTTAGTGGCAATAGCCTCTGGGTTGTGGGCGGAGCCGTTGGCGCAGTGTCTATTTTTACCCAGAATGAACACATTTTCTGATGATGACCTCAGTGGTCCGGATTGTTGCTTAGAAGTCATCCACGTGCCGCTCTGAGCTCCTCCTTCACTACACCTGTCTGACTGTCAGGATTTAATGGGATTTAAATATTTATTGCATCTGAAAATCTCAGAGTTACTGATTATAATCAGAAACTACCATAAAAAAGTTTTTTTCAGTGTTCCACGGCTTTAACTCAAGTCAGCATTACATCAGTGGATCGAAATGAGACGGACTTGAGCGGAATTGGTGCGCTCTGTGATTTTTGATCTGTACGTAAGCAAATGTGTAACTCTATTGGCTAATCCTGAGCACATGTCAATTGAAACGGCATGGGGCTCTAGTTTAGGGATTACCGTACAGGGTATGCAGTGTTGGGGAGAATACTTAGTAAATGTATTTAGTTACATAATACTGAATACCTGATTTAAAATGTATTTTGTAACGCATTAATTTGCTTTTCCTTTGAGATCGACAGGCGGATCGGTTCGGCGTCTGCAGTGATGCGGACGCTGAGCCGATCTGTCGTGGTGAAGAGGGAGCTGAGCCAGAAAGCCAGGCTCTCGATTTACCGGTCCATCTACGTCCCGATCCTCACCTATGGTCATGAGCTTTGGGTAATGACCGAAAGAACGAGATCGCGGAAACAAGCGGCTGAAATGAGTTTCCTCCGTAGGGTGGCCGGGCTCAGCCTTAGAGATAGGGTGAGGAGCTCGGACATTCGGGAGGGACTCGGAGTAGAACCGCTGCTCCTCCGGATCGAAAGGAGCCAGTTGAGGTGGTTTGGGCATCTGGTCAGGATGCCTCCTGGACGCCTCCCTGGGGAGGTGTTTCGGGCATGTCCTGCTGGCAGGAGGCCCCCGGGTCGACCCAGGACACGTTGGAGAGGTTACATCTCCAATCTGGTCCGGGAACGCCTTGGGGTCCTGCTGGTGGAGCTGGTTGAGGTGACCGGGGAGAGGACGGTCTGGAGCTCCCTAGTTGGGATGCTGCCCCCGCGACCCGGACCCGGATAAGCGGAGGAAGACGACGACGATTACTTAGCTTAATCCTGCTACTGTGTTCTTCATACTTGCAGTACTTCCCTGTAAAAACAGCATTTAAGTCTATTAAATGTCAGAATATTTTATTATTTAATTATTGACTGCTAGCCCCGCAGGAACACAGGGGACATTATCAGTTGACTGGGAAAATATAAATATTAGTAAAATTATTCAATTGTATTTATTATATTTATCAAAGTGTCAGTAGATTGTATTTCTGTTTCTGTAATAAAATGCAACTTTTCTGCAGGAGCTACAAACCAATTCACCGTACGTTAATTTAGAAATTTTTTCAATTATTTCTATTTTTTATGTTTTATGTGGTTCCTTCACCACGTAATGGTGGACTGCCCTGTTGAATGACATCCATAGCAGTCCAATCACAGCGCTCTATTGGTTTGGTGGGCCAATCACAGCCCCCTGTTGGTGGGTGGGTTTGAAACAGCTTTGGCATCAACTTTGGACTACTTACCCCCAAATTCCACTACCTCCGCTCCGCTGCGCTCCGCTCCGACACGAACGCCGGAGCAAAATCGGTCCCGTTCTAGTCAATCAGAGCAATTCCACTACTGCGGCCGTGCTCCGGCAGTGCGGCGCCGTGCGGCGCCCTCTGTTCCGGCATCCGGCAAAAATAGAATCGATCCTATTTTTGCCGGACGCCGGAGCACCTCCGCAGTAAATGGACAGAAATCACAACCGCCCAACAGGAAAAGGAGCAAGCACATCTTCCGTTTTTCACAATAGATCGATAAACAAAAGGCGTTTTTTGTTTCATATGCACAGGTTTAACAACTTTTAACAACTATCAATGGCGGCTGAACTTTAAATGCACAAAAATAAGCCATAAATACAGTTTCTACTATCAAAGTAGTCACACTTTGTTGATCCAAACACTGCTGATCTCTCAACACAATGATGGGCAGATTAAACAGCTCATTTCCGATGCTTCTCCCGCACAACGGGTGTTTGGATCTAACTTCCGCGTTTATTGCTCGGACTGTATCGCAAGATCTCGAAAATCCCGCGCATGCTTGTTTGCCCCCCTCAGGTCTCCGCACCGGAGCGGAGCCGTTGTAGAGCGGGTACCAGTAAAAATTGAGTTCGGAAGCGAGCGGCTGCGGAAGGCGGGGGCGGACCGGAGCGGAGCGGAGCGGAGGTAGTGGAATTTGGGGGTTAGACTTGGGCTTTTCTTTGAGTCAAGAGCAGATGGAGGTATTTGAGTTTATTTAGAAAAAGAATGTATTTGAATCTTCTTTGACGGAGTACAACAGACTGCCTCGTTGACATCCGTAGCTGTGAGTACACCACGCCGTTTGTTATCTAAACGCATACAAAGATAGTTTGAAGAACAACCGTAGATCCCGCCCCACGATTGATCCATTAGTGGGTCGTGGCCAGACTACAGACTACTCTACGGAGTAGAACCGCTGCTCCTCCGGATCGAAAGGAGCCAGTTGAGGTGGTTTGGGCATCTGGTCAGGATGCCTCCTGGACGCCTCCCCGGGGAGGTGTTTCGGGCATGTCCTGCCGGCAGAAGGCCCCCGGGTCGACCCAGGACACGTTGGAGAGGTTACATCTCCAATCTGGTCCGGGAACGCCTTGGGGTCCTGCCGGAGGAGCTGGTGGACAAGGCCGGGGAGAGGACGGCCTGGAGCTCCCTAGTTGGGATGCTGCCCCCGCGACCCGGACCCGGATAAGCGGAGGAAGACGAGACGAGACGAGAGGCCAGACTACAGATTTTACAGAACGCTGCATTGGATATTAAAAATTACCTAGTGTTTGGTGTAACGTGATGAAGCAGTTATTCCTCCAAGGTTATTTAACCTTTTCCACAGTTCCTTTTGACACAGCGCCAGAGTGCATGAAACAGCCTCAAGGTCATGCATTCGCTTCTAAACTGTTTACTTTCCAGCAATGAAGACAAAAGATGAAGAGACACTTTTCTTTTCTTTTATCAAAATCAAAGAACTCTATTTTCAATAAAGCTAATCAAAACAACTGTTAGTCAATAATACAATGTGACCGATCTGTGAAATCACAATATTATGATTAATATGTTTTAATAAGTAAATGACTTATTCTAGTCACTAGACAAGCTGATACACTAAGGTAAATAATCACATGACACATTGCTGTACTGATCCAATCAGAACCTTCCTAGTCTGAAACGTGGCAGAGTCTCTGCGGTGTTTATTAAATCTGTCAGCTTTGATTCGTCCAGAATCAAAAACATCCAGATTAATAAAACAGTTCCAACGCCATCTTAAGTTCAGTTCTCAAGATCTTGTTCTCAAGATCCCATGAAGTTCACCACATGTTAAGTGATGTATGGACAGGCCATCTATACTTCTCTTTTTAAGCTGAGAACCATCAAGCTGGGAAAATTCCGTTGTTACCAACCAGCAACAGTACCTTTCAGAATAAAAGCTGAACTCGCTGACCCAAGGAGGGTCCCTTTTTGACGCTGTGAAACACCTGTCGCTTTTTACCGGGAGACTATCCAAAGACTGGTTTGTCACACTGTCGACGCTGCTTCATCGGCTCCAGTACCAGCGGAGGGTCCATGGACCTGGCATCTGGATCTGTACGGAGGTCTCACTGAGGGTATGTGGATGCGACACAAATGGCGTCTCATGTGTTTATGACTACGAGTCTCAAACTCTGATCATTTAGGAGCAAAACATCATCTCCCACTCGGACGTTGTTTCTCTGGATGCGAGGGTTGTGAATTTGACACTCATTCACCCACACCAACCACCTCACTCTTCATTCAAACAGATCATCCATCATTAGAGAGTTAGTCTTGTTAAACTGTTTAAAATTATTTAGTAATAAATTTCCTTAAACTTTTGAAAGTCTCTCTCTCTCCTCTCTTGTCTCTCAGTTAATGCAAAGTTTTATTAGAAAATCCCTGTAATAAAAAGACCCAATCTTCTGACTTAAATAACCCAGTGTCCATAAGATGGGATTCATACTAGAAATGAATTTTTAATGTCGTGTGGTCCTTAATTAAATGTAATTAACATCTTCATTACATTGGGTTCAGTACACATGTCAGCAGTTTAAAAATTACAAATCACTGGAAGCAAATGGACAATTCCCACATGGCTGGATGAAAGATCTGCTAACATTTCTACTGTAGGACTGCCACAAAATGACCGTCTCTGCTAAGGTTAGCATTTTACGTGCCTTTATGAAAAGGCTGCGAGCAAACACGCATGTGGGGAGATGCGGTTTTGAAAGTTATGTCCGTCATTCCGACAGCTGCGAACCAGGCCATTCAGTGTCTCTGTTAGTTCTCCTGTTTTCTGTCCAGAACCTCTTTTTCAAGCAGGAAACCAAAAAATCTTAGGTCTTTATCAAGTCTTGTGTGACCTGGCATGGCAGCCCTTCACATAACACGAATCATTCTCGGCAGGTTTATAAGCTCACAACACACAAAGTGACCAATGCTTCCTTTTTTATACACTTATCCATCCCATCATGCAACGCCCTACAGCACCCGATACCTCATCTAACAAAGACCGATTACCCAAAATGTGTTTATTCATCTTTCAGATGCAAAGTGGAAAACACACAAGTATTCCAATGGTATTACAATAGTAACTGTATTCTAAATGCCATGCCTAAAAATAGAAACTGTAACGGAATACAGGTACTCATAATTCGTATTCTAAATATGTAACAGGGGAACAAGTATTCTGTTACTCCCCAAAACTGAGGGTATTTCTTTAATGGATTATTTAAAAATCACACATAATTCCAGAAGGAGGGAAAACTACTGCTTTAAGATTGTTCAAAGGGGCAAATCTCCAGCTCTCATTGGAGCAGTTCGCTGTTGGGATGAGAATCAGCTCCTCTAAATCCGAGGCCGTAGTCTTGAATTGAAAAAGGGTAGAATGCCTTCTCCAGATCAGGGATGAGGTCCTGCCCCAAGTGGAGGAGTTTAAGTATCTCGGGGTCTTGTTCACGAGTGAGGGAAAGCTGAAGCGCGAGATCGATAGGTGGATTGGTGCTGCATCTGCAGTGATGCGGGCGTTGTACCGGTCTGTCGTGGTGAAGAGAGAGCCGAGTCAGAAGGCAAAGCTCTCGATTTACCGGTTTATCTACGTTCCTACCCTCACCTATGGTCACGAGCTTTGGGTAGTGACCGAAAGAACGAGATCACGGATACAAGTGGCTAACATTAGTTTTCTCCAAAGAGTGGCTGGGCTCTCCCTTAGAGATAGGGTGAGGAACTCAGTCATCTGGGAGGGGCTCGGAGTAGATTTGCTGCTCCTCCACATCGAGACGAGCCAGTTGAGGTGGCTCGAGCATCTGGTCAGGATGCTTCCTGGTGAGGTTTTCTGGGCATGTCCAACTGGGAGGATATCTAATGGAAGACCCAAGACACGCTGGTGAGACTATGTCTCTCAGCTGGCCAGGAAACGCCTTAGGATTCCCCCGGAGGAGCTGGTCCAAGTAGCTGGGGAGAGGGAAGTCTGGGCCTCTCTTCTTAGGCTACTGCCCCCGCGACCCGACCACGGATAAGTGGAAAAGAAAGGGTCTAACTCTTGGAACCGGTGATGGTTGTACCCCATGTGCAGCAGTACCGGGACCAGAGTGGATAGGGTGTGTATGGGGAGCATGAGTGGGTGTCCAGCGTGCATTTTTGTAAGCCTTTGGTTGTATGTGTATGTGTGAGCATGAGGGAGGGAGTGTGTGACTGTGTTTGTGTATGACTGTATATGTCAGGTGGGGCCTTTGACTCCTCCCTTCTCCTGGGACTTCTTTTGGGGTTTAGATCTTCGTCTCCCCTCTCCCTGCCACACCTGGTGTGAGGTGCGGTGCCTTGGTCGGCCTGGGTCGTGGCCCCCAGGTCAGGGAGTTTAAGATTTTTGGCGTCTGCCTGACCAATCCCGGTGGCTATCTGGTGGGGTCTGGGTCCCTCGGCTCTGCTGGGTCCCGAGCAGGGGTGGTCGCCCCTGGGTCCCGGGTCATTGGGTCCCAGGCTCAGCCAGCTAGGGGGTGGGAGGCTGCAGGCGGGCCTGTGGGCTTGCCGCCGATATCTCCCGGGACTCTGCCGGCTGCTGGTTGTGGCCCCCCGGGGCGATCCTCTGTACCTCTCGAGGGGGGCGGGGGCTTTTCTGGTTGCAGTCTCCTCGGAGTTCCTGTGCTCTGGGGCAGCTCCTGGATCTCTGGGACTTGGAGCTCCCTTCGTCTCCTGCACATCTTTAGGGGGCAGATCTGTGGCCCCTCGTACGCTCTATCGGACGCTCCTATAGAGAAACCTTACATGGACAAGCGTGTGTACGCACACAGGTGCTCACATGGTGCTCTCATGCAGTCTTAAGGCTATGGTGGGCACTTAATGCACTGTGATTTATTATCGTGTGATTGTTCAGTTAAACAATGTTGATTATATATTTCTTCATCAAGTTGACACAGTGATAGCTTGATCTTGTTGTATTGTTGTTGTGTCCCTTTTTTTTTTGCCTTTTTTCTTCTCTCTTTCTGCAGGTCTAGAAGCAGATTCTTGTTCATTATTGTTTATTTTTGTGGATCCCCCCCCCCACCCCCCGCCACCCCACCCCACCCCACCCCCATCTTTTGTCTCTTCCTTTCTCTTTCACCTCTGTCTCCGTGTCTGGTCGGAATGAAAAAGCATTCAGAAACAAAAACAAAAAATAAAAATTAAAAATTAAAAAGTTAGAAAAGTAAAAGAATGGAAGTACGGATTGGAAAATTGGGTCAAAATTCAACATAACTATCTGACTGTGTGAACTGGGCTTTAGGTGACTGATTGTAAGACAAACACATGTTCATACAACACCAGTGGCTCCACACAGAAGGACAAACAGGGCTAAATGTTCCAGACTGTCTTACAGGGCCAGAATTCCAAATATAGCAACTAATCCTTCACGATAACGGCACAATGGATTTGTGGAAATCAATCGTATAACCAGACTGAGTCACGTAGGCAAAGGTCTTGGTGAAAACCAACCCAAAAAGCATCAAACCAAGGTTGTTTTGGCATCTTTAAAATGAAAATATGTTATAGAAAGTATTAGAGAAACCGTTCAGTTCAGATAAAACAAAGTTACTAGTATTCTTTTTGATTTAGACAAGAATGTGTTAAGTCAGCTCACCAGCTTACTTTCATATTCTAGTCATGACAGATTGTTTTCTACAGGGCGTGGGACAGCCTGCTTGCTGTTTGCATCCAGTATTTTGCTTTGGATATTTTGAACAAGACAATTAGGAAATCATGGGAACTGTAATCTAATAACAATGTACCATATGCAGAAAAGGGATGAGATATTACAAAAGGATGCGGCGGCATTAGGGTCATTCCAGCAGCACGGATCTGACATTTAGCTTCACAATGACAAAATACCTCAGAGAATAATAATCTTTGTTTGTACGGCACTTTTTAAAAGCAACTTACAAAGTCCTTCACAGTATGTGAATACATTAGACACAAGCAACCGGAAAGGCCACCAAACAGAGGAAGATAAACAAAAGCAGCAGAAGACATGAAACCAAAAGACGCGCGTATGAAACGACTAATTCTTTTATACTTCCTTCGGTTCCAGCAGAAAGAATATTTCAGAGTTTAAAGAAGTACGGTTGGTCTCTCCTGCACAGATCTGACTTCAAACCAACAGAGTTTATCTGAATGTTGTTGTGAGGTGTTAACTTGAAATCTCTGCAGGTTCAAAGTGTTTTCTGCAGCCTGGAGGAAAACACACGAGTAAAGCCACACGGGGAGGAGAGGAAGGACGCCTGCACCTCCAACAAACAGTCAATCTGTGAATCAATCCTTCCCAAACATCACTATAATTCTGTCAGGTCAGTCCTCGTGTCGAGGTATTTGTTCAGTCACATTTGCAAAAGCTGAACAGTCAGTTTTCGTGCAATGGTCACAACTTTCGACTTCAGAAGAACAGCCAAGATCAACCAGTTTCTCACCAGATGCTTATACTGGCACTTAATATCTGTGTTTTTACTTCAGAAATCTACATTAGTCCCATTAAAATTGGACAAAGACCTTCGTTCAAAGTCAAAAATATGATAAACAGGATAAACAAACTGGAGAAACATTCCTTCATTCTAGTGAGAGGTTAGCTTCTGTTAGCTTAGAATGCTAACAGGACTTCAACTTACTCATAAAGCCATTATTTTAACACAAACACAGCAAACCATGACAAAATACACTCACAGTGTTTATATATCAGTGACTGGTCGACGGGTTCAAAAACATAAGCGTGACTACAAACCGAGGGGCAAATAGCTTGTCGAAGATTAAGCTCAAATTCAGTATTATTCGTGGAAAACTACCTTTAGGCTCCCTATCGATGTAACCATAGTTTTTACCAACAAACGATTTAACAAGGAGACATACATTGTGATTTAGCTGTCAGTTGTATCCGATTCACACCGAAGCTATCGGTGCAGCTGCATCGCCAACGTCACGAACGAACCACCGGTTAAGACCGAAAAGTCTCTCCATCCCCAGAAGAAACGTCACAGACAATATCTAGATTAAATTGTTTGCCTCAGTTGAGAGAGACAATAAGCGTAAAGGTCAAAAAAAAAATTCCAGAGGATTTCATAAATGACTTTGCTTGAGCACTGAGCCACAGAGTGGTGTTATTCTTACAAACACATGATTGTTTTTCTATTTAATCCCGGAGATCACAGATTGGCAGGCACATTGCAAGAATTAAATCATTGCATGAAAAACAAAATTCCAACACAGACAGTGTGCCCAGGCTAGTCTACCCGGGTGTGTTGCTCCATCGCTGCATTTTGTTGTAAAACCCTAAACTTGCATTGAGTAAAGCCACATTTAGACTTCTCCGTCTGACCTTGCTCCAACGCCTAACGGCGTTGGGTGTCTCCGTACAGATGCAGATGGAGAAGTATAAATTAGGCTTAACGTGCACACGTAGCAAACACACACAGTTTATATCTGTACTGATGCATTCTGTTAAATTCATCTTACAGCTCTTACATAGAACGTTTAAACGATAGTAAAGTCTAAATTATTCCATGCTTGCAGCGGTCTCTGGATCAACACGGAGGAATCATCTGCAGCAGAACACGGCAGGACTTGGCGTCATTTCCTGATATTTGGACACCTCGTATCTGATTGGCTAACAGCAACACGACTCTACCACTGGTTGCGTTAACTCTGCAACGTTGATGTTTTATCTCCACAAATAACACAAGCCTGATGGAGCTTTGCCATGTGGTGGAGTTGCTAATGTTAACGGTTAGCTTCTACTAGCCGAGACGTTCTCAGCTGTTTCCTGGACGCTAAACCAACCCTAGCCTTCCCCGTCGTGAGTCATTCTGGGTGAGTCTGTGAGGTCTGCCCGGCTTTTCTAATCCTAGAGACTCACCGTTTATTTTCTATCAGAAGCTAATGCAGGAGAAAGGTGTAGGAGACTATTTCCATGGTCAGCCTGCATGAAAAACGCAGAGTGACTGATTGTAATCAGAAATAATCATAAAAATTATTTTTTAGTGTTCCAAACCTTTAAAAAGGCCTGAAGCCAAAGGGTTGTGAGTTTAGAGAAAAGTACATTAACTCTGATAAACTGTTTTTTCCCGTGTGGTTGTTAAACACAGCTTTTATAGAGGAAGTCTACAGAATTGTTAGAGCTAAGTGTGTTTCATGCAGCTGAAGCATTTCCTGCTATTAAAGAGTAATGCAATAAAGGAAGTACCTGCGAGCTGGAAGCACGGCTCTTTATTCCAACCAGTCCAACTTCCCATTGGCTTAGAAACCATGAGAAGGAAATCAGGGATACTTACATGCACAGAAAAATGACCAGTACCATATTTATTTAATCACATTTAACTTTATTACCTCCGTATGCACCATGACCTATTTGAATGTCATGAAGCTAATTTAGATTTACTAATGGAATCACAGGGAGGACTGCCCTTAAAACAACAATAAACATCTGCCAGCTGCAGAATAAATGTCATTCGTTCCTTCTTTCTCTCTCTAAAAGGCAAATAAGATCAATTATTTAACTTCTGTTCAGAGAAACGCTGGAAGAAAAACAACTTCTGGACTTTCCTGTAAAAAGAATACTGCGGCAGCAGCTTTCTGAACCTCCATAGAGACTCATCAGCTGGTGAGTCTGAGGTGAAACTCCAAGTTTTAACAAAGCTGGTGAGCCAACGAGAACAAAGAGTCAAACAGAAGCAGCGGTGAGAGGGCGCCTGGTTACCAATGAGCTCAGCCCCCCCGGGACGCTCTCAGGCAACATGGAGGCTTTGTCAGCCACAGAATATTTAAAATGAGAAGAAATGAACCTTCACGGACGTGCCCCTCCTATCCATCTATGAGTGTGACCGTATCGGAAAATCCCTTTACAACTTTAACTCATTTGAAGCTCTTATTGCTTTGGGTATTCTGACAGACCTTTACACTTGTCCTTCATAAACGAGGTCCTCTGATGACGGCAACAGCGAGGGGACAGAGCTGTTCTCTTGTGTGTTTTACTGTGGAGTGACTTTAATGAAACAAAAACATGATCGGAAACCTTCCTCTCCGTCCAAGTGTACAGGCGTCATTAAGAGCGTTTTGTCAGTTCAGGCAGTTTTCCATTTTAGTTTAGATGCCAATATAGCGGAGTTTGTACATTTTAGGGATGCACGATACCGGTACCGATCCATAAAAGTTAATCGATGCCAGGAACCGATACCAACGCAGTTGCCTGAACGTGGCTTCACTGTAACTTGTCATTCCTGTTCACCGAATATTTTAGTTTGTGAACATTTCTATTAATATATTTTATTTTTTATCTGCCTCACACCTGGTAGAAGTATCGGTATCGGTAATCTGTATCGGCGAGTACTCATATCCAAGTATCGGTATCGCATCAGTTTGGGAAAAAGTGGTATCGTTGCATCCCTACTACAAATGGTACAAAATGTTGTCGCAAAGCTTCTCTCTTGACAAATTTTGAAATTCAATATGGAATTTAGAAAAAAGGGAATACTATTTAAAAAACAACACTACCCTCTTTTGACCAAAAACATCCCATTAACTTTCATGCAAATCACAGTTTTTGATCCTGTGACATCTGCAAAAAATAACCATGCATTCTGTGACATTAGGGTTTCATTTTGGAGAAAAGCAGACAAATTTGTGATTTTTACTTTTCGCCAGCAAAATCTGTCGTTCCTCTATTAGCGGCCGAGGCGGAAAACGTGCACAGATTTTAGATCTTTTGCTGTTTGTATTGAAGTCAAAAGATCAATCACAGATCACAGAATGCATATCTTGTAGTTGCACGCAAATAGTGTTAGCTAAATGATGGCTAGTTAATCCCTGCCAACACATCATGTTAAGCTAGTTAACAATGTTGTTTTTACCTGTTACGTCCCTCAGTTAGTTCATGCTGGGATTAAATTAATTTATCTTTCATTTCTGTGCAAAACTTGTGCTCACTGTGTCTTTTTGCGTGTTTGAAAGAAATCTCTGCGATGGACTGGCTCTCTGTCCAGGGTGTACCCCGCCTGACTGCCCATTGACTGCTGGAGATAGGCACCAGCCTCCCCGCGGCCCTACGTGGACAAAGCGGGTTCAGACGATGGATGGATGGATGGATGAAAGAAATCTTTATGCTATAACAGATAGAGCAGTCAGGGTGGAGCCTCAGGACCAGAGGACAGCAGCAGGGATGATGGTGTTCAGGTAAGAGAAGATTAGAACTTGCTGAGAAAAAGGGTTGCATTTTAATCTGTATAAGGAAATCAAGGCGCAAGACTGAACCACGGATGAACGCAAACACTAGGGCAATTAGCCATGAGTGTAGGGTAGCAGAACGTGAATGGAAGAAGGATAGAGTCCAGGTGTCCAACGAGGTTGTAAAAAATAAATGGGTTTGTTACCAAAGGGCTGTCGAGGAGGCAAAATACAATTACCTCGCTGAAATCATTCATTCAAACCCTAGAAACCCACGTGTTTTGTTTAAAACCTTAAATACTGTTTTGAATGCTGATTGCCATTCCATCTTTGAGTCCTCTGTGGCTAACTGTAATAACGTACTTTCTTTTTTCATTAATAAGGTTGCAACCATTAGGGCTAGGATCCGTCCGTCCTCTCATGACCCAGTAGCACTGATGCCCCCTGTGGCCATGTTTGATTCTTTTCAGCCAATGTCACTCATTGAGTTACAGGAGTTGGTTTCTCTCTCGAATCCATCATGCTCTTCCTATGATGCTGTTCCTGTATGCTTATTTAAGGAGCTATTTAATACATTGGGCCCCTCTGTTTTGGGCATTATTAATACCAGTTTGAGGCCGGATGTTGTTCCTAAACATCTGAAACATGCAGCTGTGGTACCTCTGCTGCAGGAGGCAGATGTAGAGCTGTCAGTATTATCTAATTACAGGCCTGCCACATTTGCCCTTTCTCTCCAAGATCTTGGAAAATGTTTTGCACGACCAGTTGATGTTATTCTTAGATGGTTCTGGAATCCTGGAGGTATTCCAGTCAGGTTTTAGGAAGGGTCATTTTACAGAGTCTGCACTTTTGATGGGGCTTAATGATGTTATGTTACCAAATGGCTCTGGAGATTCCAGTCTGCTGTTGTTAGACATGACCTGATGATAGGGTGGGTGTGGAACATCCATCCGATTTCTCTGTGTTGGCTCCCTATGAGAAAAGCGTGACTAGTCTGGGTGTCAAATTTGACGCAGCCCTAAAATTAAATAACCAGATAAACTCTGATGTTAGATCCTGCTTTTTTCACCTGCGTCGTAATGCTGGGCTTTCTGTCACTTGATGATTTAGAAATGGTAATACTTACATTTATTATATTGCATTTGGATTACTCTAATTCTCTTCATGCTGGAATTAATCAAGCTTCAATATCCAGAATACAAATGGTCCAAAATTCAGTCGCTAGGTGTGTGAAGGAGGCCAGAAGAATGGATCTCACCACTCCCATACTGGAATATCTGCATTAGCTCCATGTTTGTTTTAGAATTTATTTTAAGATTCTTGTTTTTGTCTTTAAATCACTGCTGGGAACTGCCTCACCATAACTGTGTAATGTTCTAGCCCGAAACGTTCCATTGCGGCCACTTAGACCTACTACACTGGGGCTTTTGGAAGTTCCAAAGGTAAATCGGGTCACCAGAGGAGAGCGGGCTTTCTCATTTTTTGAACCTCAATTATGAAATGATCTCCCGCTGGTAGTCAGGCAAGCTACATCACTGCATGTTTTTAGGAGTAGTTGAAAGACCCATTTTTATTCTTTGGTTTGCGTATAGAAGTTGGGGTGAGTCTTGTTGTAATCTCTGTATTTTATTGTCCCTATTGCTACTTGTCAAACCCCACCCCACCCCCCCCCCACATCGACACACACACACACACACACACACACACACACACACACACACACACACACACACACACACACACACACACTGCGTGCTCCAGCATCTGCTTTGCCTTTAGTGACATTTGGTTTGACATCAGTATTTGCGTTCCAGGAACGTTTGATTTACAAATGAAGCACTGGTTACATGTTACAAAACAAAAGTTACATGTTACTGTGGGGTTTGTTAAATTGAGTACTTTAAGAGCTCAATAAATATATCACCTCTACTTATGACCAATAAGCTGTGATACTCTATCTAAATATAGAATATCACCCTGCCTTGTCTTTATTGTGCTTTAATCAGAAGATTCTAGGATTCTTTATTTATTAGGGGATTGTACACACTTTGTTTTGATTCAGAAAGCAGTCAGATTTATAAAAGTAAGAATTTATTTTACAAACAATTAAAACATGACAAGTTAACTAACATTTACTGTGATGGATGGAACTAGATGTGATGTATGGACCTATGTGTGAATGCGATGTTAGTCAGAACTTCCGTATCTAGGAGAACTGAGTTCTGGATGTAAAAGAATTTGGTTTGCGTTAAGCTATGAAGTTGATTATTATCAAAAGCACATCAGATGCAATCTCACTGTGTTCTACGTACCCAAGTGGAGACGCCCTTTTAAGATCCGAGATGTCAGAGGGGGTCGGAGGCCCCCAGGTACCGAAGTCCGTAGATTAACTGCAGTACGACCAGGTCAGTCCAGAGTCATCTCCAGGTAACGACAGTTGGAACTAGTTTGCGTCTCAGGAATAACTCTTAAGGAGTTGAACAAATCAGCTTGTTCTGCAGGAACTATTTTGTTGTATCAGCTTCGCAGGTGCAAAAAGGTTTAGGCGACGTGTCAAAAGCTTTGGTGGGTTAAAGAGGTTTTTGCTTCAGGTGGCCGGCCTGAAGCTTCTCTAGAACTGAAGAATCACCAGAGTGATCTGGTTTTAATGTTCTCATGTTATGATTGTGTAGCCAACCAGAGGTTGACAAGTTTGAGGATATTACCAAGAATCTCAGAAACACGCCTTCTTTGATCCGGAGGCTCTGATCTGGGGCGAAGGCTAATTATGTGTCATGGATTTAACTTTACCTTCCTTTGTTCTTGTGTGAGTGCAATATGGTTATGACCTTGTCAAGTAAACATGCTGAAACAATCACTGAGCACAGATTAATGAACATTTCATTATTTTATAATTATTATAAGTAGCAATAAACAAATGTTTATTTACTGATTATCTAGCTTGTAAATTTTAAAAGTTCATATTTAATTTTAAAAATCTTCTGTTCTTCTGTGAGCAAGGAGACTTAAATAAAAGGGGTGCTCTGTGAGGGACCTTGGAAAGAACAGGATGTCAGTGTTGTGATGTTATCTCTGTCAGAGCTGCAGGCTCTGAGCTGGTGTGAGGAAAGGCAGGCTGATTTAACCCTTTGATGCATGAATTATGAAATCTTCAACCATGATTTTTTAACAATTTTTTTGATTCATATTTAGGTGTGAATGAAACAAGTTTCAACAAATATTTTTGTAAAATTTTATAATTTACAAATAATTTATTACATGTCCACTTCAGTGGACAGCGTGCGTTCTGATCATGAAATATGTTGGCTTGACTTACTGAAGTCCAAATGGAGGGGCTCACATGCAATAAAGTCTTCAACAGCTGTGCTTAATAGCAAAAACAAATAAATAACAATTTTGAGTACCTGTCCACTGTAGCGACCGTTATGCACCAAAGGGTTAAAGGGAACATGTGCAGTCTCGTGTCTCCTTTTTGACCAGATGATGAATGGTCAAACAGTACCTAAACTGACCATTGCTGGATGTTACATTACAAAACAAAAGTTACATGTTACAAAACAAAAGTTGCATGTTACAAAACAAAAGTTACGTGTTACAAAACAAAAGTTACATGTCACAATACATGCATAACATGCTACAAAACAAAAGTTACAAGTTACAGAATGAGAATTACGTGTTATAAAACAAACTACATGTTACAAAACGAAAGTTACAAGTTACGAAACGAGAATTACGTGTTATAAAACAAACTACATGTTACAAAACGAAAGTTACAAGTTACGAAACGAGAATTACTTGTTATAAAACAAACATTACATGTTACTAAATGAAAGTTACATGTTACAAAAAAAAGTTGCATGTTACAAAACAAAAGTTACATGTCACAATACATGCATAACATGCTACAAAACAAAAGTTACAAGTTACGAAATGAGAATTACGTGTTATAAAACAAACTACATGTTACAAAATGAAAGTTACAAGTTACGAAACGAGAATTACGTGTTATAAAACAAACATTACATGTTACTAAATGAAAGTTACATGTTACAAAACAAAAGTTACATGTTACAAAACAAAAGTTGCATGTTACAAAACAAAAGTTGCATGTAACAAAACAAAAGTTACGTGTTACAAAACAAAAGTTACATGTCACAATACATTCTGATCATGAAATATGTTGGCTTGACTTACTGAAGTCCAAATGGAGGGGCTCACATGCAATAAAGTCTTCAACAGCTGTGCTTAATAGCAAAAACAAATAAATAACAATTTTGAGTACCTGTCCACTGTAGCGACCGTTATGCACCAAAGGGTTAAAGGGAACATGTGCAGTCTCGTGTCTCCTTTTTGACCAGATGATGAATGGTCAAACAGTACCTAAACTGACCATTGCTGGATGTTACATTACAAAACAAAAGTTACATGTTACAAAACAAAAGTTGCATGTTACAAAACAAAAGTTACGTGTTACAAAACAAAAGTTACATGTCACAATACATGCATAACATGCTACAAAACAAAAGTTACAAGTTACAGAATGAGAATTACGTGTTATAAAACAAACTACATGTTACAAAACGAAAGTTACAAGTTACGAAACGAGAATTACGTGTTATAAAACAAACTACATGTTACAAAACGAAAGTTACAAGTTACGAAACGAGAATTACTTGTTATAAAACAAACATTACATGTTACTAAATGAAAGTTACATGTTACAAAAAAAGTTGCATGTTACAAAACAAAAGTTACATGTCACAATACATGCATAACATGCTACAAAACAAAAGTTACAAGTTACGAAATGAGAATTACGTGTTATAAAACAAACTACATGTTACAAAATGAAAGTTACAAGTTACGAAACGAGAATTACGTGTTATAAAACAAACATTACATGTTACTAAATGAAAGTTACATGTTACAAAACAAAAGTTACATGTTACAAAACAAAAGTTGCATGTTACAAAACAAAAGTTGCATGTAACAAAACAAAAGTTACGTGTTACAAAACAAAAGTTACATGTCACAATACATGCATAACATGCTACAAAACAAAAGTTACAAGTTACGAAATGAGAATTACGTGTTATAAAACAAACATTACATGTTACTAAATGAAAGTTACATGTTACAAAACAAAAGTTGCATGTTACAAAACAAAAGTTACATGTCACAATACATGCATAACATGCTACAAAACAAAAGTTACAAGTTACGAAATGAGAATTACGTGTTATAAAACAAACTACATGTTACAAAACGAAAGTTACAAGTTACGAAACGAGAATTACGTGTTATAAAACAAACTACATGTTACAAAACGAAAGTTACAAGTTACGAAACGAGAATTACGTGTTATAAAACAAACATTACATGTTACTAAATGAAAGTTACATGTTACAAAACAAAAGTTACATGTTACAAAACAAAAGTTACATGTCACAATACATGCATAACATGC
>NC_091741.1:29686228-29701228 GCF_043380555.1 Nothobranchius furzeri | reverse complement strand
TTGTAGATTTTCACCGTTTATTTTCTATCAGAAGCTAATGCAGGAGATAGGTGTAGGAGACTATTTTCATGTTGCATGAAACCCTCAGAGTGACCCATTAAAATCAGAAATTATCATTAAAATTTATTTTTCGGAGTTCCACACATTTTCCTCTCAGTTTAGCTGTTGTAGATTAGCTCTTTGAACAACCTCAGTTTGAAGAAAACAGATTAGGTTGGACTGGATGGATGAGCTAACAGCTAGTCACTGTGGTACAAGCTACAAGGTGAATGAAAAAATGATGAGATCAGAAAAAGTAACTTATTTACTTTTTTATCATGCTGCTAATGTAACAGTCAGAAGCAGTTTTATTGTTTAATTATAGAACATTGAGACAATAACAATAACAAAAAAAATGGAACTTGAACTTGCTACATGCAGTACTTAGAACCTCCAGCAGAGGGCAGATGTCATTCATGCATAGGCCTTTAAAAGCATGTTTATGAGGAAAGTATTAATCATGTTAAAGAGCAGTTATTAAACACTGAAAAATGTTCATATTGATTATAAAAAGTTTGGAGTTAAACAGTTTAATTTTACATGACACTGTTATTCTGGCAAAATTACCAGATAATTCATGCAGGAAGGCCTTTAAGCTCAACAGAAAGTGTTTTGGCTAGCTAGCTCTGCAGCTAATTTGTTTTACAAATTCTATGTAAATAACCTTGTAACACAAAATGGATGGCCGACAGATAACTTAGGAAATCTAGTTTACATGAACTGAACTTCTTATACATTTTGAGATCGGCTGCCACGCTGGTTTTGGCACAGCTTGGTCGGTAATGGTAAAATTAAGTTGCAGCTCTTCACCCAAGGAAGTTACAATTAAATGATTGTGTTCTTGGTTGTGCTCCACTTTTGCTGTCCAGTAAAACAAAATCAACTATAGGTGTCATACTTGTTTCATTTCCAAGGCCCTTTTAAAGCAGAAGTCCGGAGTTTTTTTTAAACCCAATAGCTCCATCTACAGGCTGAAAATATATTGCAATTTTAGCTGTTTTCAACAAGTCTGTATTCACAGCGGGAAGCAATGCCTCTTATTCAGGAAGGAACACTTCTAGCTCATCAACAAAGCAAAATCACGTTGTTTTATATATACAGTATATATATATATATATATATATATATATATATATATATATATATATATATATATATATATATATATATATATATATTTTTTTTTTTTTTTTTGGGGGGGAAAAGAAAAATTTCCATTGCTTTGGAAAAGGATAGAATGACTTCTCCATGTCAGGATTGAGGTTCTGCCCCAAGTGGAGGAGTTTAAGTACCTCGGGGTCTTGTTCATGAGTGAGGGAAAACTGGAGCGTGAGATCGATAGGTGGATTGGTGCTACATCTGCAGTGATGCGGGTGTTGTATGTCACGAACTCCTCCTGCTAACTACACTACCCAGCATTCCCGCCACCACTTCCCAGCATTCCCGCCACCACTTCCCAGCATTCCCACCACGAACGTGGCTTGCCAACGTCATCATGCCGACACTATTTACAGAAGCACCGCCGCTCCTTCATCACTCAGTCATCGTTCCTACCAGACATTGAATCGAGTTCTCAGGCTTACCAGCCCTCAACCCAGGGGAAGGATCTTCCCACGCTGTCTACTGCTAGTAAGTCAACTTCCTTATCCATTCGGAACTGCTGCTCAGTCTCGGCTCTCTCCGAGCGCTGCGTCGCCGTTCCTAGAATAAAGCTGCGTGCTCTGTCTAACCCAACGCTAGCCACTCCGCGTCTGGGTCACACAGTTATGCCACAAACAATCCCCGCTACGCTTCAGCTCAGCCGCTAAAACCTGACATTGTACCAGTCTGTGGTGGTGAAGAGAGAGCTGAGTCAGAAGGTGAAGCTCTCAATTTACCGGTCGATCTACGTTCCTACCCTCACCTATGGTCATGAGCTTTGGGTAGTGACCGAAAGAACGAGATCGGGGATACAAGCGGCCGAAATTAGTTTTCTTCGAAGAGTTTCTGGGCTCTCCCTTATAGATAGGGTGAGAAGCTTGGTCATTCGGGAGGGGCCCGGAGTAGACCCGCTGCTCCTCCACATCAAGAGTAGCCAGTTGAGGTGGCTCGGGCATCTGGTCAGGATGGGTCCTGGACGCCTCCCTGGTGAGGTTTTCCGGGCACGTCCAACCAGGAGACCTAAAGGTAGACCCAGGACACGCTGGAGAGACTATGTCTCTCACCTGACCAGGGAACGCCTTGGGATTTCCCCGGAGGAGCTGGCCCAAGTGGCTGGGGAGAGGGAAGTCTGGGCCTCTCGAGTTAGGCCACTGCCCCCGTGAGCGGATGAAAATGGATGGATGGATATATACACTGATCTAATGCTGAGCGGCGCTCAACTGAAATTGCATGTGTTTCTATGGGACGGACTTAGTAAAAAGTAATGAACTGCTCACAGTACGATGTAAGAAAATCACTTTTAAGGAATTCATTCATAACTTCTTGAAGGGTGAAAAACTCCAGATTTCATCTTTAATTGTCATTATTTGTCTTTGGGATTTCCCATGAGATCAGTGACTTTCCAGGTGTCCTTCCTTGTGCCCTGGTTCATTTCCTTCAGTTTACCACTGATATATAGGAGGATAATCACAATAATAAAGGAGGATAATAAAATAAACAATTAATCTTGACCATTAGAGTTTAAATCTTGACAGAGGGTGATTAGTTTGACAAGAAAACAAAATATCTGTTTTTTTTGTTTGTTTGTTTTTTGTTTTAAATGCCAAACAATCTTCCTGGCAGCGTCACACACTGCAGCACCTAACTCTGCAGACCATGCTAGACACTGATCTTGGACTGGATCCTGCATCTCTGCCTAACATTAGTGATATGAAGTGCTTAGTGTACAAGTGGTTTATCAGAAGTTGTCTCCTCCAGGATCCTCTTGTTTAAGAGCCTCCTTCCTGACCAGGACGTGTTATCATAGATGCTTTTGGAGGTCTCTGAAGCATCTAGGCTGTGTTGAACTCAAACTGTATTAAAAAAAAACAGAATCCCATTAAAAAGTCCCTCCCTGATCTTTTTTTGACAGTAACTGCTGAGCAATGAAATCCCACAGGCGTTTCCACGTCCAGTACAATTAATGCCCTGCAGTGAACTGACAACGGTTTATAGAGGATTTAATCTTCACTTGGCATCTTTGCGTGTTGGCAGCAGACAGCAGCGAGCACCCAGTCCCACTGTTTGAAGCTGAATCCCACAAGCTGTGTCATGTTACCTTAGAAAGCGGGCCTCTGCCTTTTATCAGCCGGCCATTTCTGTGGTGTTTAATACCAGAGGCAGGAGCACAACGCGACAGATTGGACAGTGAGAGAGACACAGACTCACTCCTGAACCGTTTAATCGTCTCTAATTGGTTTAAAAGAGACAATACTTGACCCTTGTACTTTTTAATGTGATATGCTAATAGGATACATCTACAGTACGGAGTTCTGGTCTGAATAAAAGGTGCCAGAAGCTCAGAGGAACAGAGCTGTTTGATATTTTACCTGTTCTTGGGTCTGTTCAGACACATGTGTGTGAGGGAGGGTGTGATGTGGGGTTATATGCTACTGTAAAATTAATTAAAACGACCCGCTTTTAGCAATAATTCATGAAAAATTTGTAAAGTGTGAGGAATCAGAGAAGAGATGACGGAGTCTGTTCCTAGTCTTTCTATTTTAGTCACACAGGCAGACGGGGGTCAACTATGGAGCAGTGCCTTTGCTTTAGAATAGTTCACCTGTGTTCCAGGTAGGCAAACAGCAGAGAGGGATGAGAGAAGTAATGTTTTCAACGGTAACCTTCAGTAACAAGCACTGACGTTTGATTTTAGGGAACCAGTTTTTTTCTGCCATTATATTATTATAAATGAATGTGTTCATTTGAATGTTATTATTTACACATGTGCTCTAAATGGGAGATAAAACTACAGAAGGCTCTATAAAGACTACAGACAGATCACTCATCAGTCTAGTGGACACAGACTTTGATCTAAAAGATCCTTCAGACTTTTACTGGGAAACACAGCAGACAGAACACCTGACAAACCCGCGGAGAACAGATAGTAAAAGTCATACTGCAAGATAATGATAAATGACCCGCACTTACAGAGTAAGGACTCCAAAGCGCTTTACACTACAGTGTATCATTCATCCATTCACACACACATTCACACACACTGGTGGTGATGAGCTACGATGTAGCCACAGCTGCCCTGGAGCGCACTGACAGAGGCGAGGCTGCCGAGCACAGGTGCCACCGGCCCCTCCGACCACCACCAGCAGGCAAGGTGGGTTAAGTGTCTTGCCCAAGGACACAACAGCAGAATTCTCTGTCCGGAGCCAGGATCGAACCTGCAACCTTCCGATTACTGGACAACCCGCTCAACCTGTTGAGCTACTGCTGCCCGATAATTATTCAATTTTTTGACCCCATTCTCCCTTTCCAACCACCTTTAAAATGCCCTGATTATGTAATGGTTATAGGACAATCTTTTCAGATAATCCTACCATGTGTGGTGTGTTAAGAGCGGTCTGGTCTGATTGGAAGGACTCAGGGGGATCACACATGTTGGCCCAGTTTTGATGACAAACAAGGGTGCTGCTCTTTGAAAGTGACAGAGAATGGAATGTTTATTATGTGAAGTGCCTTGAGACGACTCTTGTCGTGATTTGGCGCTATTTAAATAAAACTGAATTGAATTGAATTGAACATGTGACCAATTCTGGTTGGAATCAAGGTGGTGGACCCACACTCCTCCTCCGCTGTGTTTGTTTACTCTAAAGTCAGGCGTTGGGTCTACCACTGGGGGCAGTGGAGGTTAGGAGAATGTAGTTAAGTAGGAGAAGAAGTGCTTGAGTGAAAAGTTAAGATGGGTGCCTGACTGCTACATGTGACGCAAGTTGAATAAAGCTTGGAAAAGGAATGCTGCCTATTCCTGCTACTTCCTGGTACAACGGCCGAGCATGACGTCAGGTTTCCTGCCTGACTTGGGAATTTTTGTGTTAAACCAGTTTGTGTGTAGGGACCAACCACACAACAAAAACTACACACCAAACATGAACCAATGCCACACACAAACGTTCCTAATGGACCAAAACTGGTATTTCTCTGGTTTTATCAACACACACGTGGTTTGTAATGCTTAAAATAGTCTGATGAGTAGATAAATACTTTTCACTGTAATATCAAGTTGTTGGTAATTGAAAAAGTAACTTGAGATATTTTTAGAGTCGATTATTTATTTCTAATTCACAGTTAGCATTGTTAGCTCATTGTTAGCCTCTAACCTGCTTTACCCTATAGAGTAAAAAAAAAGATGCCGTGGCTTCTTAAGGGTACAAGAAATAACTTCTGGGTCGCTCCTGTTTTAGGATCTTTGAAAAAAAACAGCAGTGTTTTCCCTGCTGGTGTCAATGCTGCCAGTGCAGCATTGTTAGCTGACAAAGATTCAACCACTTCGTGGGCTCACAGATTGTAAATAAAGTTTACGCCCCTCTTCAGCTTTTTTAAAAGGAGAAAAACTGACAGCCCTCTCGGCCGGCTGTTTCATCATAACCTTCCATCCAGCACGATTAAGGCATTAGACTGGTTTGTGATAATTTCACTAGCATTTAAGTAAATTGCAAATATTTGTGATATTTTTATATTACTGACGTTTTTCTAAAATAAATGGACAATGTTCTTAAACATTTAAATTAGGCATATGTTTTATGTTATAGTTGAGTAAAGCTGAGAATTTAGAATATAATGTTTATTGTGGACTAGTTAAATTAGGGTAAAATAACATTTTTGCACAGCTGAAGCCCTCCTCTAATGGCTTTATGCTTCCATGTTCAGCATTAGCTTGAACTCCCCAAAACAACCACGAAATACACAAAAAGCGGTACGTTTAGGTCAGCTTATGAATAAAATGCATTGAATATATTTTCCAGTCATCTGTTATTTGTGGAATGTCTCGCTGAAGTTTTAGCTTTGAAGATTGTTCGTTAGATATAACACGTCCTAACGTGGATGTAGAAGTACATGAAACACAGAGAGAGAGAGAAACCTGTCACTATCAGAGATCATCACAACAAAGAGAGACAAAGATAAAGATAGACTCTCGTTCTGGGCTGAAAATAACCCAGCAGACATTTTAACCCTTCTGTTTCTTTCTATAGAAATCCTAGTCTTCACATTTGTTTGGAGGTGATGGACTGAACATCCCCTCTGAGACCGGTTTCATCAGTGTGAATGCTTTGCTCAAAAGCACCTGGGATTTGACAGAGAAGAATAACAGCAGCAGATGTAGTTTTACAACTTCACCAATATGCTGAGAGCATGCCAAACACCTTAAAGCCTGGCAGAGCACAGCTACTTAAAGACAAGAAGTCCATAGATGAAAAAAAAAGCTTTATGGGATTAAAGACCTAGTATTATCATCCACCTCCTTTTGTCTCAGCATTTAACACTAAAATCATCGTATGTTAAGAAACAATGGAGTTTTACCATCGACATTAAAATTATGGACATCTACTTTCCATAGGCTCCAATATCACATTTTTGAGGCCAAATAGGAGGTGGCCACCACCGCCATTTTTACCGTGTCAAGCCCAGACAATTCCAAAAAAGGGAAGAGAGGAGGAGCTGAGGGTGGGGCTGTAAGGCTGGGATCAACTGACGACACCCGGTTGAACTAGCTACAAGCTAACCTGAAGCTAACCCAAAGCTAATGCGGAGGTGGGAGCTAAGCTAATGGAGGTAGCAACCTAGCTACAACCGGAGTTAACTGTGCACAACACCAGAGCTTCTGAGTCAGAGATACGCCGGGCTGACCGCTGGGTAAAACCGGGTGGAACACAGAGGTCTCCGAGACCTCCACAAGCCGGCAGCCGCACAGCAGACAGAAGCCGCGATCAGACAGATACGCCGAGCTGCAGGGAGAACCAGCCGTCAGCCCACCGCAGCAAACAGAAACCGCGATCAGACAGAGATGGACCGGGCTGCGGGGAGAAGTGGCATATTTTGGCAGTTCTGGCTTGCCATAAGAACCAGCCGTCAGCCCGCGCAGCTAACAGGAGCCGCGATCAGACAGAGATGCACCGGGCTGCGGGGAGAAACAGCCGGCATTCCGGGTGGAAAACATCGGTCTCCCAAGAGCTCCACAAGCCGATAGTGGGAACCCAGCTCCACCAACATGTTATATTTCAACCCATTTTCTAAAGTGCAGCATTATGTTAAATGCACTGGGTTTTACCCTATTACATTTAAATGTCATGGTTAAACAGTACATGTTAAAATCTAAGCTCAGCTCGGCAGTGACCTAAAATACATAAATATAATTTTACTTACCGAAATAAATGAACAACTGTGGACCCACCACCCGCAGGAGGAACATGAAGGGTCCGGTGCAATGCGAATCGGGTGGCAGACCAAGGCGGGAGCCTTGGCGGTCCAATCCCCAGACAAGAAAACTAGTTTTTGGGACATGGAACGTCACCTCGCTGGCGGGGAAGGAGCCGGAGCTTGTGGCAGAGGTTGAGCGGTACCGGCTAGATATAGTCGGACTCACCTCGACACATTGCATTGGCTCTGGAACCCGAGACCTGGAGAGGAGTTGGACACTCTACTTTGCTGGAGTTGCTCCGGGTGAGAGGCGGAGGGCTGGGGTTGGCTTTTTGTTAGCCCCGAGACTCTCTGCCTGTGTGTTGGGGTTTACCCCGGGGGACAAGAGGGTAGCTTCCTTGCGCCTTCGGGTCGGGGAACGGGTCCTGACTGTTGTTTGTGCTTATGGGCCAAATATCAGTTCAGAGTACCCACCCTTTTTGGAGTCCCTGGGACGAGTGCTAGATAGTGCTCCATCAGGGGACTCCATTGTCCTGCTGGGGGACTTCAATGCTCACGTGGGCAATGACAGCTTGACCTGGAGGGGTGTGATTGGGAGGAACGGCCCACCTGATCAGAACTCGAGCGGTGTTTTGTTATTGGACTTCTGTGCAAGCCGCAGTTTGGCCATAACGAACACCATGTTCGAACATAAGGATGCCCACCGGTACACTTGGTACCAGGGCAGCCTAGGTCACAGGTCGATGATAGATTTTGTAGTCGTATCATCTGACCTGCGGCCGTATGTTTTGGACACCCGAGTGAAGAGAGGGGCGGAGCTGTCAACTGATCACCACCTGGTGGTGAGTTGGATCAGATGGCAAGGGAACATGCCGCGTAGACCTGGCAGACCCAAACGCATAGTGAGGGTCTGCTGGGAACGCCTGGCAGAAGAACCTGCCAAGACGGTCTTCAACTCCCACCTCCGGCAGAGCTTTGACCACGTCCCGAGAGCAGTGGGGGACATTGAGTCCGAGTGGGCCTTGTTCCACTCTGCGATTGTCGAGGCGGCTGTTGCTAGCTGTGGTCGTAAGGTGGCCGGTGCCAGTCGTGGTGGCAACCCCCGTACCCGCTGGTGGACACCAGAGGTTCGGGGAGCCGTCAGGCTGAAGAAGGAGGCCTACAGGGCGTGGCTGGTCTGTGGGTCTCCGGAGGCAGCAGACAGGTACCGGATAGCCAAGCGGGGTGCAGCAGTGGCAGTTGCCGAGGCAAAATCTCGGGCGTGGGAGGAGTTTGGTGAGGCCATGGAGAAAGACTATCGATCAGCTCCAAAGAGGTTCTGGCAAACTGTCCGGCACCTCAGGAGAGGAAGGCAGCAACTCGCTCACACTGTTTACAGTGGGGATGGGGAGCTGCTGACGTCAACTGAGGCTATAGTCGGACGGTGGAAGGAATACTTTGAGGAGCTCCTCAATCCCACCAATGCGCATTCTGAGGAGGAACCAGAGCTGGGAGGCCTGGGGATGGACTGTCCAATCTCGGGGGCAGAAGTTGCTGAGGTAGTCAAACAACTACACAGCGGCAGAGCCCCGGGGGCGGATGAGGTTCGTCCTGGGTATCTCAAGGCTATGGATGTTGTAGGGCTGTCATGGTTGACACGTCTCTACAACATTGCATGGTCATCGGGGGCAGTTCCTAGGGAGTGGCAGACCGGGGTGGTGGTCCCCATCTTTAAGAAGGGTGACCTGAGGGTGTGTTCCAACTATAGGGGGATCACACTCCTCAGCCTCCCTGGAAAGGTCTACTCCAAGGTACTGGAGAGGAGGGTCCGATCGATAGTTGAATCTCAGATTGAGGAGGAGCAATGTGGTTTTCGTCCTGGCCGTGGAACTGTGGACCAGCTCTATACCCTTGCAAGGGTGATGGAGGGGGCATGGGAGTTTGCCCAACCAATCCACATGTGCTTTGTGGATTTGGATAAGGCTTATGACCGTGTCCCCAGGGGCACCCTGTGGGGGACGCTCCAGGAGTATGGGGTGGGTGGCTTTCTGTTAAGGGCCATTCAGTCCCTTTACCAGAGGAGCGTGAGTTTGGTCCGCATAGCCGGTAGTAAGTCGGACCTGTTCCCAGTGAGGGTTGGACTCCACCAGGGCTGCCCTTTGTCACCGGTTCTGTTCATCACTTTTATGGACAGAATTTCTAGACGCAGCCGTGGTGTGGAGTGTGTCGAGTTTGGTGGCAGGAGAATCTCGTCTCTGCTTTTTGCGGATGATGTGGTCCTCCTAGCTTCATCCAGCTCTGACCTTCAGCTCTTGCTGGGTAGGTTCGCGGCCGAATGTGAAGCGGCTGGGATGAGGATCAGCACCTCCAAATATGAGACCATGGTTCTCGACCGGAAAAGGGTGGCTTGCCACCTCCGGGTCGGGGGAGAGGTCCTACCTCAAGTGGAGGAGTTTAAGTATCTCGGGGTCTTGTTCACGAGTGAGGGTAGGAGGGATCGGGAGATCGACAGGCGGATTGGTTCGGCGTCTGCAGTGATGCGGACGCTGAGCCGATCTGTCGTGGGGAAGAGGGAACTGAGCCAGAAAGCCAGGCTCTCGATTTACCGGTCGATCTACGTCCCGATCCTCACTTATGGTCATGAGCTTTGGGTAATGACCGAAAGAACGAGATTGCGGATACAAGCGGCCGAAATGAGTTTCCTCCGTAGGGTGGCCGGGCTCAGCCTTAGAGATAGGGTGAGGAGCTTGGACATTCGGGAGGGACTCGGAGTAGAACCGCTGCTCCTCCGGATCGAAAGGAGCCAGTTGAGGTGGTTTGGGCATCTGGCCAGGATGCCTCCTGGACGCCTCCCCGGGGAGGTGTTTCGGGCATGTCCTGCCGGCAGAAGGCCCCCGGGTCGACCCAGGACACGTTGGAGAGGTTACATCTCCAATCTGGTCCGGGAACGCCTTGGGGTCCTGCCGGAGGAGCTGGTGGACAAGGCCGGGGAGAGGACGGCCTGGAGCTCCCTAGTTGGGATGCTGCCCCCGCGACCCGGACCCGGATAAGCGGAGGAAGACGAAGACGAAGACGAAGAAATAAATGAAGTGGAGACTCCTTGGACACTCTATTAGTGCAATTAATGCCACAGCAAGTCATTTTGTCCAACAATTGCACAAATAATATCCAAAACAGAATACACAAACACAGAGACTCAAAATCCTGGAACAGTTTCCAGACCAGACCGAGGCTCTACTGAGGCCTTTCCACGGAGCTAGCTCTGTGATCACGTGGGTCTGATGCTCATTAATTATACAGAATTTTAGGCTTTTAATACACTTAAACAGAAGAGTGAGAAAAAAATTCACCCCCCTCAGAGTTGTCATGAGCATAAACTAGATCATTTAAACCTAAAACATGTTCTGGTACCAGGCTGTAAACATGTTTATTTCTGCTGTGAAATTGGTATTTTTAACATGGGAGTCAATGAGGATTTGCTCGCTTCTGACACCAGCCCCCAGTGGATGAGAGTGGAACTGCAATTTTTCTTACTTCCGGGTTTGACTCAATTTTAAAGCCGCATTGTGGGGGCCTGAGTTCTACGTGATTCATCTGCTATGACTCAGAGTGGATGCTGAGAAGGACTCTCAACCAGGGCGGGCTTTAGCTCCGTACCTGACTCCGTTGGCTGACTTGTGACCGTGATTCACCAAGTTTGATTAGCTGTGGCAGTCATCCTAAATGAGAGTGACTTCACCAGTTAATCAGAAGAACATCAAATGAAAAGTTTCAGTTTATTTGCTGAAACACAGATTTACCTCTAACATTGTTGGCTAAGTTTTAAACAAAGGTGGTGTTTAACTCAAAAAAATAAAAGTATTTGATGCGATTGACCCACAGCTACAATGACACCAACATTTAGCTCATTAACTGTAAAACACACAGATTTACAGACATGTTTGTGTTTGATAAGGATAATTGGTTAGAGCGGCCATCTTGAATTGGGTTGACTCTAAGGAAATCTAACCAATTGGTGTTGGAGAAACTCTGTCCACATTTTTTGAAAGTTGGTTTTGTTCCCTCACTTTTCAGGAGTCTTTAATAAATCTTATTTTTTATCTTAAATTTAAAAATATTCTCAAACTTTGTCATCCTGTCCTCACTTTTGTGATGGTTCCGTTCAGCTCAGCTCCAGTGTTAGCTAAAAAACTAATGTTAAAATAGAGACACACCTTCTTTGACTGAATACAATAGAAAATACAAAAGATTTTGCTTGATTTTATGCTATATGAAAGTGCATACACACAAAATCATAAAGTATGTATTTAAAGAAGCAATGTGTCAGAGTTTTACAGTGAAAAAAGTGTGACTGAGTTATGAAGGTGATCTGAACTGTATCAAATGTATAAATATGACATGTATAACTTCTTGTTTTATAAAACGTGTAGAGGAGATAAATCTACCTACATTTTACTTTTCAACACTTTGTTTTGTTTTCTTGTTTTTATTTAACCATATTTTCCTGTCCTGTCTGTCTCTCATCTTCCTGCATCTCCTCTAAACTCTCCAGGAAAACTGCTGCCTGGACTCTTACTTTTTCACCTCATCAGTTACTTTTGAGCAGATCAAAAGGATCTCCTGACCGCAAAGCGGAGTGTGTGTTTTGATGCTGCGTCAGCGAGGTGAAATCACCGCCGCACACGATGAGCGGAGCGCGTCAGGAACGATTAAAAGACAGAGTACCAGAGGATATATACAGATATGAACGATCATGTGTTAATAATATTGTTTTGTTGCGCCACCTTGAGAATGTATCGTGCGCCGGACGCAGCGGGCGCACCAACGATCAGCGCTGCGTCCTCTCCGCTCAACAGAATCCCGCTACGTTGAGAGTCCATAAATATTGTAATATAGGCAGAGACTGGATCTTTCCCTGAAAGATATCTGGTCCCCCATAATTCGATCCCTGCTCCTGGATGAAAATCCGGACATTTTGATCAATATAGGAAAAAACCCCACCCCCCAGATGCCCCGGACAAAGAGTGAAACATGGACAAGTCTGGGGGAAAGAGGATGTATGGTCACCCTAATGTATCTACTTATAAACTCATTGTGTATGACTCGGCTTTGCTCGTCATCTTCTGGCACTGACTTGTAACTGGCAACAGCCATGAAACTCACGAAACGGGAGTGAGGAAATGAGTTTTTGTTACTAAAAATGGACTGCAGTACTCAAATGTGACCACATGATGTCTTTCTTACTCACATGTTGCATCTTTATGTCTCCTGCTGATTAAAGAGCACGGCCTGGAACGTTTAAAGCCTGACTAAAAACAATCTAACTTTAACATTCTCAAATTGTCTGAATCTAGTTTAAGATGCTAAGCTATTCTAGATAGAGACTCAAAGTCCTAGCTTCAGAGATAAACTAGCAGCTGTGCAACAACATCCCATCTGACAGTGGAACAGTCGGCATCTATAAGATCTGGACTTTCTATCTTATTCAGGCACCCAAGCATCTAATCACCACTTTCTAAGACTTCTATTACCCTCCATCCAGTCTTCTGAGAGACATTTTTCTAACAGAAAAGGTTGACTGCAAAAACAAACAAAAAATAAATAAATGGTTGGCTGAACGGTAAAGTCTGAAACGCAGATCTTGTGTCCACCGGTTAGGACTAGCCACGTGTCTCAGGGCTTTTCCCTTTAAGAGGCTAGTGCTGGACTTTTTCCACTAGGGCTGACTGCTGAAAAAGATGAGCATTGATACATTATTCACAAGCAAGAAAACACACACACACACACTCACCCACACACATGCACTGAACCATGCTAAATAACTGAAGGTCATGCAGCTACAATGCTTCAGCTGTTGGGAAGGGGCTGTGCGACTAATTCACATGCACACCTCAACGAGCTGAGCTGATCAAATCAGGAGAGCATAAATGGACAGAGACATGACCTATACATTCACCTGCCACACACACACACACACACACACACACACACACACACACACACACACACACACACACACACACACACACACACACACACACACACACACATTGAGGCAGCAGAGGGGAGAAATCCTCAGCCTTCTGTTATTCTGTGTGCATAATTTAGAGCAGCCCCAGATCTCTCTGCTAATGACAGCACACTGGGGCATCTGCGGCACAACAGCTAACTGGCATTGCTGTGTGTGTGTGTGTGTGTGTGTGTGTGTGTGTGTGTGTGTGTGTGTGTGTGTCCGAAGACAGTGAGGAGACAGAAGAAAAGAGAAACAGAAGAGAGAGCGACACATAGAGGGTGTCTAAAATAGACACAGATAACACAACAAAGAGGCAAAAAGAATGAGAGACAAGTGAGGAGAAGCTGCAACATGAAATGAGCACACACACACATACGCGTGCACACACACACACACACACACTGCTCGGTTTCTTCTCGTTTTTCCTCCAAAGCAGAAATACTTCAAAAGACAGATGAGTTTTAGTTTTGTGGTTGTTTTGGAAGCACCTACAGGTAAAGTTCAGATTTAAAGGGACAGTTCAGAATTTTTGATGTGAGGGATGAGTGGAGCTGTTATCAGCAGTCTGAATATAACCCGCAGTAGTCACGAGTCAGAGCAATCGCTGTGGGGAATTCAGGAAGAAAGCCCCATTCATGTGTGTTTTTATCACCACAGGGACAAAGATAACGTCACATATCTAAATGTGTTGTACGGTACGGGATTCTTTTAGTTTTCATATAGTTGTTTGGAAAGGCTGGGGCTTTCTGCTGTGTGTGTGTGTGTGTGTGTGTGTGTGTGTGTGTGTGTGTGTGTGTGGCAGTGCTGTTTTTGTTCAGTGACTTATTTTATTATACTTATTTTTCCTTATTTTATGCCACTCGTAACGGTTTCGCTGTGAGTTACTTTTAGAAAGAGGGTCTGTGACGGCTAAAAGGGTGGCTGTGGAGGCCCGCATACACGAGGGGGTGCAGCCGTATTACCAGTTGGTGTAAACAACAGTGCATGTTTTTATTTTGCTTTGTTTGCATGATGATTGCAGTGTATATTGAGTGAATGCATGTTCCGCAGCCCTGGTTGTTTTGCTCCCTCCTCCAGCAGCAGGAGGTGTCATTAGTCCCCTCTGAGATTTTAACTGTTCTGTTCCTTTTTATACTGAAGAAAGTGTTTTTATGGAGTTTGTGCAATTAAATTGTTACATTTTGGAGGAAGATGTTGTCTCAGCCCATTGTTTGATCTGGCGTGATCACCCTCTGTACCAGAAAGTGGTAACAGCTGTGGGGTGCGGGCTCACAGACTCACCAATCTTGACACACGGCGCACACGGCGGGGAAGGCTGTTGTTGGTTTGACGTAGGAAACAGCAGAGAACGTCTTGGCTAGTAGAAGCTAACCATTAGCATTAGCAACTCCACCACATGGCAAAACTCAGTCAGGCTTGTGGTATTTGTAGAGATAAAACATCAACGTTGCAGAGCAAACAGTCAGTGGTAGAGCTGTGTTGTGTTAGCCAATCAGATGTGCAATGTCCAAATATCAGGAAATGAAACTTTAAATCCTGCCGTCTGAAGTGCAGCTGTGATGCGGCTCGCTTCTAGTTCCTGAAAATGCTGCGCCAGTGCTTATTTACCCCAGAATACAACTTACAAGGCATTACTAGAA